>NW_024091208.1:0-22777 GCF_014356525.2 Nilaparvata lugens | reverse complement strand
CTGATCCACAGCGAATGCAGAAAAGCTGATTGAGAATTATCAACCAGATAATATTTCTATCACACTCCTGTTGCCTACCGGTATAGAGAGATTCTCCTCGAACTGCCAGCATTTCAATTGATCGCTTCACAATTGATCGCTTCCCATTCAACCAATGTTAACATTTTAAGGTAAATCTCACTATCAGCAACCAACAACAGGATCTGATAGGAATCGTTGAACCAGGCAGCCAATAGAATTACTCTGTATAGATCACCAAAAAGCGTTCTTCTCTAAAAGACGAACGACATAAGAATCGTACATAAATACAGCCCCAAATGTACGTGATTTGATAGCCTAATAGAAAGATTCTTTAAAACTTTAGTAGAAAACATTTGTGAGGTAAAATACACTCATGTTTTGAGGAATTAATGCTCAAATGTATGTCTATGTATTGATGTTCAAATGAGGTAATAAATGTCCATATTTCATATGCGTTCATAATAACATTTTGTATCTGAATACATATCATGAGTACATTTATAAATTATTGTAAATCAGCTCTACATACTACAATCCATATTACAGTAGCATTAATATTTAGCAGTTTCATATAATTAATGCGCCCTTCAACATTTTGACTAGTGGATCTAATAATCTAATACGAACATGATATTCAGTCAGATAAGCTTTTTGTTCCTGGGTGATTATGTTTTCTGCATCATGCGGGTGTGTGGTAGTTTGATTCTGAATAACTGGATTGTCAGCAATTTTTGCCTTGGACAATACCTCTCCCGTGTACATATTTATACACCTGTCTTTCAAACGTTTGTAGCATACTTCACTGGGTATTTCCAGGAAAATTATTCTGAAAAACGAAATTAAAACGTATAATCTCCATACAAGATAAAGTTACAAGCTTTTAAGGTATGGATGTAGATATTAAATTTTAATAATAGTATACTATACTTAGAACATTAATAAAGTAGGCCTATAACTCAGCAAATTTGCTCTTACATTAACTCCTAGGCAGCTGACCATACGCTATATCCCATAATCACTTAATATAGGCCTACATTATAAACAAATTGTAAAATTCATCTCACAACAGTTATTTAAGAATGTTCCAATTCAGTCAACTGCATCTATTAAAATGCAAGGAATAGGAATAGACGGTACCTAGCAACTTTTTATGTAGAGAGATCATTTACCGGTACCTATAGTGATATTCACATTATTAAGTCATTACCTGATTAATATTGGTTTGCTATCCTTGTGTCATTCAACAAAACAGAAAATTCCATCATTTTCTAGCTCCACACTGTTGCCAAATCGTTTGTAAAGTAATAAAATGAACTCCCAAAATATGAAAACTCAATTACATAATATTATATATAATATGTTTCATGAAAAAATATATATTTTATAAATTGATTTAATTCAATTTTGCATAGAAATTGATCATTATTTACAATAATTAATAACTATCAGATATATACCAAGGTGACTTGAATCACAGCTATCTATTATAGAAGGCGGTGGAAAAAGAAAACTGGCAACTATGCCGTCCTATCATTTCCACTGACTTTATAACTTTGATTTTACTATGAATAATTTCATGAATGGAGCTTCCTTCTAATATTGGAGGAGTATAAGTTTGACGTATTATACTTGTTTGGTGGTGTAGACAAGGTATCTAGGTTTTTAAAATCACATTCGTCATTGGGAAACCCAGTCAAAACCCATCCACGTTCAAGACAGTCATCAGATAACAGTCGTTTCTGAAAAATATTTCTGTCTGTTAGAATAGACAATAAAAACTAATCTTTGAGTTATGAATATTTATAGAATATAATGAATTATTATACAAAATTAATTATATATTTTGAGTAAGAAATATGATATATCAATATATAATAATAATATGTTAGTGATATATTCAATCGCAAATTTGAGACAAGATAATATTCAACTCTCTATAATGGATTGCTTGATTGGGCTTTTATCATAATATGAAGCCATTGAAATGATTCTTATCGAAACAAAGTCAGTTTTGCCAATTTAATTTCGGTTTTCGAGTACTAAAACTCTATATTATAGCCTACTAACTATTTTGTGTTGTTATGTTGCAAATTTGAAGTGCGGAAAAGTGATTCTTTGCGTTCTTTAATCAGTGCAGGAATGAACACTTTTCAAGGTAACTGTAGAAAAAAACGTTTTATTCCCATTTTCCGTAATCAAAATTAAAAATAATGTAACAGTTCTTCTCTTATAATATTACAGCCAATACTTATAGCAAAACAATAGATATTCTGATTCTTACCTCTAGAATTTCCAATGCCGCATTCATATTAATCCCTTGAAATAAGTCTAATGAATCTCTTATTGCATCACCTACATCATTATTCCATTGTTTTGCTTGTTCCATCAAATCCCAGAAATGGACTGCAATTCAAAATACATAAAGAACTCATAAAAAACATAAAATAATAAAACGTGAAGAGGGCTTCACAAAATAGGTAGAGTGCTACAAAATTTGATGAAATAACATGCATGGAAATTAATTTGTAAAACATATCGCATTGTTATATGAAAGCATGCATGAATAACTGTCAAGAAATGTACAGTGTAGAAACTGTACGAAGTTCCAAAATTTATTATAAAAATAATTTTAAATGGATACCAATTATATTATTATGAAACTTATTGAAACAGAAGCTATTCAAAATTGTGTTCATCAGAAAATTATAATCAGACGCTCCAATCTGAAAGCATTACGACACAGCTACTAGTAACTTCAACTAAATGTACAGACACATTTGAAATGATAAAACATAATGATAAGTAATTATACTCGTAATTGAAAACTTTCTGAGCTGATACTTTATCACAAAAGATGTTAATTTAAAATTGAATACCCAAAAATTATATTGCATTGTATTGAATAGAAATGCATTGGCTTTTTTATATTCAAATTCAAATTTATTTGTTCTTTCTAAAAACCCATACATACAATCACATAATATTTACAAGAATAAATTATCAATTGCACGAAAGAGCTTTAAGCTCGCAATACAAATGTTTAATACAAATGGTGAGTTTGTATTAATAAGTATACAGAAAAAATACTGGATTATAAATGAAAAATAATTGTAACTTAGAAATAGAACTGAATGATATAAAAACCTGATGAAAAAGAACAAAGACTCACAAATTATTAGTTAAAAGAGAAACAATAGGAAACAGTGCACTAGCACGAGCACATTGACTACTACAATCATATCTATCACTACTATATATAAACACACAGCAGAAATGCTAACTAAATTTTGTGATGTAGGTTCAGTAGGCTATTACACTATTATCAATCACCCAATTACTATTATTATAATTATGCTTCTACTATTTAGAAAGTAGAATAAATTGATAATATAAGAAAGACCATTAGTTGAAATGGGTCGCTTACTATGAACAAGCTTCAGGCGTTCAGACATCATTTTCGCCAGCGTTCTTCTCCTCGAGCCTCTCACTCCTAGAAGCGCCACCCTCGGTGCAAATGCTAGTCCATCATAGTTGAATTTCAGTAGACTAGATAGGATGTCATTCTTCAATTCAGCCAGAGTTCTCCCTCGCACAACAATTGTCTAAATAATAAATTACCCAAATCTACAGTTTATTAAAATAAGTTACATTCCAAACAATATGAATTTTTGGTGAACTTGGTTAATTTATAATAATTATTTCATTAGGGCTGGATTTATTAGTTGAAAAATAATTCTATAATACCCTCTATATAAAAAGTTTTTAAAAACAAAGGGTATTATGGAATTATTCGTTAGTTTAATTGCTATTGTGAACCAACCATATGTGTTTAACACCTCTTTGTGAATACATTTAATGTATTTCGGTGAATAAATTTGAATTGAAAATATGAATAATATAAAGGGAATTATCAAAATATAAACTCTATTCGTCAATTATGTGAACGTTATTATTGAATGTGAAAGTTTTTGGACTCGATAATATTATGTAAAGGCTGTGCAAAGGCTAAAAATAAACTTTCTACTGGTAATTTTTCGAAGTTTTTCGATTTTTATATTATCAAGCTATCAAAATAAAAAAGTTTTCACAGAAAAACATTTTTTCGATCATTGCTTTTTGAGATATGAGCGCCTGAAGTTTAAATTTTTGGGACAGAACATCTCAAATTCGGTAACAGATAAATCCATGAGATTCAGAGAATAAATTCTTCATGGTATTGCTGATTTAATAAAACAAAAATGTTTTGAAAATATTAATTTTTGAGAAAGTTATTCAAATTACTAAAAATGTCAAAAAATAACTCAAAAAAAGTTATTTTTGGTAAATTGAATAACTTTATCAAAAATTGATATTTTCAGGAAATTTTTGTTTTATTCAATCATCAATACCATGAAGAATTTATCCACTAAATCTCATGGATTTATTTCTTACCGAATTTGAAATGTTCTGTCCCAAAAATTTGAATTTTAGGCGCTCATATCTGAAAAGTAATGATTGGAAAAAAACTTTTCGTGAGAAAACTTTTTCATTTTGGTATCTTGGTGATAAACAAATCATAAACTATGAAAAATATCGTCAGTAGAAAGTGTATTCTTAGCCTTTGCACAGCCTACTCCAAACCCCCATTGAATATCAACAATCAACAGAATAGTTATTATTGATAGCAAAATCGATTCAGCAATGATAGATATTACTATTTTTCCAGTTTTTCATTGATTATACTGATAATTATTGTAGGTAGCATTGAACAAGGAAATGAAAATAACTAAACCTTCAATGTGGACTGATAAATTTGCCGGAGTCCCACTGCTCTTCTTTTGTAATCCTTCATCATTCTACTGAAACCTTCATAAGACCAATCCTCGCTTAAATTGTCATTCCAGAAGTCTTTCTCGTCATCTAAAACATCACACATGAGGTTTAAGACTACTAAAACTGTTCTTTTATTACAGGCCTTGGCCTATTCGATCCAAGCCTATTTATTTGTATCTCCGTAATCAGACTTGACACATTTCTAATGATTGATAGAATAGAGATTTGTAATAAGATTGATTGTGGAGATTGTATGCCTGAAGCCTACAGAGTTTTACGAACAAACAACACACTTCTATTGAATGCAATTCAATTATTCCATATACAAATACTTATAATTAAAAAAAAAAACTATTACTCACATTCTTTGGGATCATGAGTTATTTGAAATGTGTGGGTTGGAAAAATTCCAACTTTTTGGAGAGCTATACCTTCTTCCTTTGTGTTAGGAAAGCCTGGAAACGGAAAGTTGAGATAATCCTTTTTTGACAACACAAGAAGACACAGAAATTAAAACAATAAGATATAAATATTTATAAAATTGAGCTAAAAGTACCGTAATTTGAACATCTACCTTCCAAATACAATGACTGAACACAATTCGACACTAAACTGTATTTAACAAAACTTTATTCAAGAATAATAAAAATAATGTCACATAAAAATACAGAATGTCCCAATAAAGGTGTAACAGCCGAAGACCATAGATTCTACGTGAAATTTGTAACAAAAAATGTCCAGTAAATTTACTAATATCGACCTCAGTTTTCGAGATATATCGATTTTTTACGCGAACGTCAATAGCTAGAAAACTATCGGCCAAAATCTGATTCTAAGGGGATGGTTGGAAAGAGCTAGAAATTCTCAAAAAATATTAATAAAATCAATTTTGTTCCTTTGACTGTTCAAAATTTGGCTTTGAACTCATCGAGTTTACTTTTTTCAACTTTGAGCGCTCATAAAAATTCAAAAACGTCAAACAAAGGAACACATTAGGCCTAAATATGAATCTTATTTGAAATGTCTTCCTTTATCTAACCATATCCTTAGAAATTGGATTTTTACTGATAGTTTCTAGTTTTTGACGTATTTCGAAAATATCGAAGAATCGATGTATCCCGAAAACTAAGGTATAAGAAAATGTTACTGGACATTTTTTGTTGTAAATTTCACATAGAGTCTAAGGTCTTCATCATTTACAAATTTCATTAAACACTCTGTATATAAATTCATAATTCAATTGATGTATTTTGCAATGTGTGTGTGGGTGTTTGTATATATAAGAATAGGGCTTTGACAAATGTCAAGTAGGTAGTTTTGTTGCACTTATAATATTGTAAAAATAGTACTGTTCTCACAATATATTCAATATTAATAAATTAGGCCTATGACAAAACCACATGCCGCTAACATAAATATTGTTATATTTGTAAGGTAAAGTTCCGGCAACATGTTGAATTTTTAATCATTATTAAATAACGCGAGAGCCATTCAAAAAAAGGATTCTCTGATTGGTTATTGTGGCATTCAATCACAATTAAAATCCGAAACACTTTATAGTGCAACCGACGTAAAGTATTAAGTATGAAATAAGTTGATTGAATTTCATATAGAGTTACCGGTAATGAAGTACGATATTGTACGGTAAAATGATATATTCTCATGGAGGTTTGTTCAATAACTCCTTTTAATAAATTGGATTGAATTAAATAATGTGAATGTGATGCACTTTTCAAGTGCAAATTAGTATAATTAATCAAAGTACCTACTTTTTCAAGTTAATTATTTATTTCCTAACATAAGTTTAGTAATTTTTTGTTTTGAATGAATTGTATTGGAGTCTTATTTTTATGTTAAGGAAGCATGTTGTATTGGGCTTATTACCTGCTGTTGTTTCCATTGTGAATAAATAAATATCACTTGTGATACAGTATGCATTAGTAATAGTGCCTATTTTTTGTGTGAAAATCTCACTCACCAACCATAATCCACCCATTATTCAGTTCAAGCTTATTCACTTTGATGTAATTCAATGTTGCATTTGCTAGTTTTATAGGGCTAGAGCATACATTTTTCAATATCTGTATAAAAATCACAAATAAATCCGGTTTCAATGTTTACTACATAAAATAAACATGTGGGGAGGGTAATAGTATTTGTGAAAAATTACTATTATAATCACTATTCAAGACGCTGCATTTCAAACAAGGAAATCTAGGTTTATTTTCAAGTTGTAATCTATCATTCAATAATATACTCTCTGAACATGAATTGAATATAACATCAAGAATCCATCATCAGCTATAAAACAGTAGCTATTTCTATTTAAAAACTAAATATAAATTTAAAGTTTTTTAGATCTTTTTCCAAAATGATAAGTACATTCATCAAAAGGTTGAATTTTTATAATAATGAATGTTGACGTCTCTGTACCATGCTACAAACGTTAAAATAAATTTATGTTTGAATATATATATAATGTAAATTGAAACAGGAAACACACGATGAAAAAGATAGATGATAAGAAATATAGCTCAGTTATCGAAATATACCGATTATAATTTAAGTTTCTAAGTGTTTTTTATCTATCAATGTCGTGTGTTTCCTTTTTTAATGCGTATTATAAAACTTTAAAGTGTTTTCTGTTATGTACTACAAAAGATATAATAATGGATATTTATATACTGTATAAATATAATTATAACACAATAAAGTTTATTACTATTATGAGAACTACTGAATACCAGGGTCGTTTTTTCATTATTGTATAAAATAGGTAGAGTAAAAATAATCAAATATTGTAATCAATGATCACTTACCTCTTGAGAGCCGACTTCGCGCACTACATCAGCATAGTTGATAGACGTCAGTTTGCAAGATAAATACAACTGATCAGCCAAATGTTGAATAGCTAAAACAAAACTGTGCTAATCTATCTCTTAAAATATTAATCTCTTGTATAAAATAGACACAGCACTGTGTTCATAGAATAGTTTGCAGTGATTTGGGCCTCACATAGAATTGCAAATAAATCAAAATAAATAAAGTCATATACATGTTAAAAATACATATTTTTTAACGAATATTAACATTAGTTATGAATGTTGAAAAATAATTATAATTGCAATATTGTAAGAAAAGTTATAAAAACTACTAAATTCACGATAAATACATTGGTAGATTTTTCATCATTGTATAAAATAATTGGAGTGAAAATAATCATAGCAAATATTGTGATCAACCGCTCAAGAGCCAAACAAATAACCTTGAACTTGAAAGCTTTAATATTTTGTATTTATGAATGAATAGAAATTAAGAGTGAAACACAGTGGAGCAGCGAAGGTAGATGGTATCAGAGAAGATCGCTGAGGGTGTTGAGAAGAAAAGCATGATGCATGTATCCAAATGTGTCAGAACATAATGCACAGCTAATTTGAAGATCCTATCTGCCTGCCTATCACAAAGTATACAATGTATTACATTCTATACTCTCTGGGCAAAATGAGGAAGTGGCAAAATTTATTGGATTCATGCATTACCTTCAAATCTGTGAGATACCTCATCTGCCTACACCGCTCTACTATAAGTTATGACCCTTATCAAGATTAAGACAAGATGCTAAGTTTACCAAGATGCGGTGGAGCTATGAACATTATTTGCCTTGGTCTGTATGCGCGTTTCTCATATTGTATAACCTCATTTTTCATAAATTGCAAAATATCGTTTGGCTTCTCTATGATAATAGATGTTGCTAAGCCCTGAAATGATATTAACATTTTTGTAACATAATAATATTACAAACTGTCAAACTCATAATATATAATTATATATTTGATGGGCATGAATTTGCATGTAAATGTTTCTCACAGTCTTACAGACTCTATATTATATAATTTTACTTATAAAATTAATAATAAATTGTAAATTTATAAACAAAATTTAACTATTTGTTGAATTAAAATTTTTTTAACTATGACTCCTACAGTATTGATATTTTGTAAAGTATTAGTAATTTCTTACACGAAACAAGTTGAAAATATCATGTTTTTCCAGATAAGGGATGAATTTTACTGGTATTTTCAAAGGACGTTTTGACGCATCCATTTCAGGAAATTCGTTTACTTTGTTGTATTTTCCGTAGTAGTTATTATTATTTTAACTATTCATCATCATAGCCATTCAACTTTTTCAATCATTAACAAACAGAAAAATATATTGGTACTTGACTTTAGAAAGAATCAACACATGAGATCTATTTTTAATCATAGATATAGATCACAAGGTCTATCCACTTGACAACATTAAAATAAAATTTAAGAGTGCCCAAAATATATTATTTATAGAGAAAATATGTAAGAGAAAATCAATAGCTCAAAGGCGTCTGGATATGTTTTAATAATATTTTGGTAATTATAAATACAAAACTTATATTTTCATTCATAAACAATAGTTGATACAAAAAAAATTATGAAAAAATCCCAGAGAAACTAATTTCTAGTATAAAATGAATATTTTAAATTTCAATTCAATTAGAATAATTCTCATACTTGGATTATTTTCAATGAATAGATGGTGCAACAAAAATATATGAACGATATCAAATATTAAACTTTCCTAAATCACAGGAATCTTTCATTTTAATCTATTCTTAAATATTTTGCTGTAGATATATTAATTTTATAATCTCATCCTTGCTTGACACTTCTTATCTGAATCATATCTTCTTATAAATTGTTATGAATTATGCTGGTCTATAGCTCTATTTATTTAAACTTATCAAACATTTTATAATGAATTATCAATATTCGAAATATAAAAGTTACAATAAAATGTTATACAGTGAACGAAAATTGCGTTCACGAATCTCTTAATATATAATTATTATTGCTTAATTTTCCATTCTACATGTTTATTGAGTACTCAGGGCTGCCTAGTTCAGGCTCTGGTAGATTTTTCTATCCGTTTGAATATTTAATTCTTATCTTATACTAGCCGTCGGGCTCGCTTCGCCCGCCGTGTCCGTCTAGCCAGGGGGCTCCGCCCCCTGGACCCCCGACTGGATCGTCCACGAATGAGATCAGCAGGCTCGCTTCGCTCGCCTGCATTTTTCATTTCAGCATTTTTATCATATGTTAGGACAATCCAGTCGGGGGTCCAGACTAGGCGGATGCGGCGGGCGAGGCGAGCCTGACGGCTAGTAATATAATATTCCCAGGATTGAAGTAGCAGTGCCCAATCAATTTTTCCGCGATAAATGCATTTGAATCTTCAACTTGGTGCCAACCTAACAAAGTCAACTCAACTTAATGCCAATCTTACAAAATTATTAATTTAGTTGCCAGTTAACAACTGTTTCGAAGAGGTACTCTATCTAGATTATAGTTCCATAGTAACATATGATATGGAAATTTCAATTATAATTAAAAGATTAGGAGAAGAAGAATATACATGCTAAAAGACGAACTTTAAACCCTTAGAAACAACCCTTAGAGTTGAAATATTGCCAAAATATTTCTTAGTGCGCCTCTAAAGGTCCAACTGAACATACCTACCAAATTTGAACGTTTTTGGTCCGGTAGATTTTTAGTTATGCGAGTGAGTGAGTGAGTGAGTGAGTCAGTCAGTGAGTGAGTGCCATTTCGCTTTTATATATATAGATAGATTTATTATGAGTTGATGTATTATTTGAATCTATGAATAGCTTTGTATTTTACCTATATTCTATTGTGGGTGCTGACACACATGTTGAAGAGAATCAAGTTTTTCTCTCTTTCACCTCCTTTGTGTCTTTTGATCATTTCTTTTTCTTTTTCTATATGCTATTTCTTATTTTATTTGAGTGTGTGAGTGTGTGTGTGTGTGAATGAAATTCCAATGAAGGTAAATGAATTCGATATTCATTTTGAATTTCTGGTGTACCACCAAATCTCTAATATCAAATATTGTTTAAATTCTATGAGTTATGATGGAGGATGAAAATAGTTGTGTCTTGTTGAGTTCTATTGATGAAGTTAATATTTCTCATATTTCATCAAGTCATAGTTTTACGATCTTCCATCAAAACATACAAAGTATAAGCAGCAATTTTGATAAGTTTGTCACATATATTAGTTGCTGGAAAGTGAGGCCAGCTATTATAGCGTTGACTGAGGTGTGGTTGGATACAGATGAGCAGGTGTCCCAGTATTATATTGATGGCTATGAATCTTATTCAAGTATTTCCTCTTTCACAAGAGCCACCGGCTTGATTGTTTATTTTTCCACTGAATTAGTTGGTTTCAACTGCAGTGTAAAGGAATGTGAGTTGGATGGTGCGGACGCTCTTTATCTTCAGTGCACCTTATCGAACTATAAATTCAATCTAATCGTTCTTTATAGATGGCATGGCTTTGAATGCGATAGATTCTTACCAGTCTTGACACTATTTTAAACATTCCTTCGTCTTGTGATACTGTCATAATAGGAGATATTAATATCAACATTTTGGCGACTGGTGATAATAAAGTTGATGATTACTTAGAAGTTCTCAGCTACTACGGTTTTGAATCGATTATAGACATACCTACTAGAGTAACGGAGACAACATCAACCTGCATTGATCACGTATTTATGAGATCACAAAATTTTTCACATTTTGAAAAATGTGCAGTTATTGAGGATTTAATTGGTGATCATAGAGCTATAACATTGACAATTCGCGCTAACCTAGATAATAGTAGAAGGAATTCTTGTAAAGAAAAATACAAAATCGATTTAGACAAATTGAATAATTTCCTCCTGTCTCATGATTGGGGTGATGTTTTCTTAAGTAATAATGTTAACTATAAGTTTGATAAATTTATTGAGGTATTTAAAAATTATATTGATTGTTCAAAGGTGAGAGTCGAATGCAAAATAAAATCAATGAATTTGAAGAAACTCAAACCATGGATAACTGATGGTCTGTGTGCAGCAATCCACTCGCGTGATAGATTATTTAAAATAATGAAAAGAACCCTGATAACTTAAGATTAAAAAATAACTTCAAAAATTTCTCTAGAAAAATAAAAAATTGGATTAAAATTGAAAAAATAAAGTATTATTCTTCATTAAATCAAATGCCTCCACGGCAAAAATGGCAAGTTTTGAATAAGCTGTGTGGAAATCCGAAAAAATGTAAACCCCTAAAAGAATTAAAAATAGAACACAGGGATGAAATTGTTAGTGATGCAAAAAGATTGTCAAATATTTTTAATGAGTATTTTGTTAGCATTGGCAGAGATGTCGCTGCTAATTCTAATGGTGGAGCTGATAACATGGACTATCATAATATCTTCAAGGAAACTAATCAGCAGAAGTCTATATTCCTTGAAGCTGTTACCTATGATGAGCTCTTAGTTTACATTAGAGGATTAGAAAATGGTAAATCTTGTGGGGGTGACTGTATATCTTCTGGATTATTGAAGAATGTTGCGCTGGCCATAGTACCAATTCTAGTTGATATTTTCAATTGTAGTCTCTCTACAGGGGTGTTTCCTTCTGGGATGAAGCTGGCAAGAGTGGTGCCAGTTTTCAAGTCGGGTTCTCGATTAAAGTTGAACAATTATAGACCTATATCCCTGCTGTCAGTATTTTCAAAGTTGTTGGAGAAGATAATGAAAAGGAGACTTCTAGAATTTCTTGATTCATGTAATTTTTTCTATAGTAACCAATTTGGCTTTCGTGAATGTATGAATACAGAAATGGCTCTTGAAAGGTTTATGGCAGTTGTTTTCTCTGGTCTCAACTTCAGGCCAGCACGCTGTGTCGCAGGACTGTTTCTAGATATAAAAAAGGCATTTGACACAGTGAACCATTCGATCTTGTTAAATAAATTGTATAATGCTGGCATCAGGGGCGTGGCTCATGACTGGTTCTTGTCCTATTTGAATGACAGACAACAATATGTAGCCATTGGAGGTGTGAAGAGTGAGGTTCAGGTAGTGGACTGTGGTGTACCACAGGGATCAGTCCTTGGGCCAATCTTGTTCCTCATTTTTATTAATGATCTCTATTCGTTCAGGTTCTCTGGTATGCCTGTATCTTTTGCAGATGACACTGCATTGGCATATTGTGATCTGGATGGCCCCAATTTGGTAAGATTAATGCAGGATGATTTGAACAAGCTGTTGCTCTGGTTTAGACACAATAAGATTCAGCTCAATCTTTCAAAAACAAAATACATGCTGTTTACACTATCAACATCATGGACATTGCCTTCTGCACTGAAGTTTCATGGTAGCTGTGCGAGTGATGACTGTGACTGTGAGGTGGTTGGTCAAACTGACTCATTAAAATATTTGGGTGTGATTGTTGATGAAAAGCTCACTTGGTCTCATCATATTACTAATATAAAAAGCCATCTGCTGTTAATGCTGAGGAAGTTCTACTTTTTGAATAAATTTCTCCCTATGAGTGTCCTGAGGCAGCTATATTTTGCACTTGTCGAATCAAAAATCAGCTACGGTATAAATTGTTGGGGCTCCACTTACATTAGTCACTTGAAGCCCTTAATAACTATACAAAAATCCATAGTTCGTGCCATCAAGAAGGAGGGTAGATATGAACATTCTTTTCCTATCTTTCAGAGTCTCAGATGCTTGCCTCTCAGATATATCTATGTTTTCAAAGTATTGTATATGTTTTATGTTATGTCTGGAAACTGTGGTCATGCGTTGTTCAGGGATGTTCCTAGTTATCAAACTAGGAGAGTGACATTTGATTTTTTAGAATTTAATCTTGTCTTTAGGCATCTTACCTTTTAGATATTTGTTACTTTTTCACCATTCGTTTGCGAGCGCTTTGCCTACGTTTCTAACACATCCGGCAGCTTGCCTTTTTCATTGTAGTTGCAGGCTTGCATCGTCTCCGTGTCTTTTCATGGTGGGATAGTCGAGTGTGCTTCCTGCGCTCGGTCTAAACTTTCATCTGAATTCATCGGACTTACAAAACGTTTTTAAAGTGTGAATTATTCTTCAGATTAATTCGTTTGTTCCATTCTTCAGTGTGATTCAATTATTCATCAAGTTCTTCACTCAGTTACTCTGTTAAAATTGGATAAACTTTGTCTAAAATTGCAACCTCGTGGAAGCGTTTCATCGCTATTCATTTGATCTACAGAACCTTTTAAAGTGTGAATTATTCTTCAGATTAATCGTTTGTTCCATTCTTCAGTGTGATTCAATTATTCATCGAGTTCTTCACTCAGTTACTCTGTTAAAATTGGATAAACTTTGTCTAAAATTGCAACCTCGTGTGAGCATTTCATCGCTATCATTTGATCTACAGAACCTTTTAAAGTGTGAATTATTCTTCAGATTAATTCGTTTGTTCCATTCTTCAGTGTGATTCAATTATTCATCGAGTTCTTCACTCAGTTACTCTGGTAAAATTGGATAACTTTGTCTAAAATGCAACCTCGGTGTGAGCATTTCATCGCTATCATTGATCTACAGAACCTTTTAAAGTGTGATTATTCTTCAGATTAATTCGTTTGTTCTATTCTTCAGTGTGATTCAATTATTCATCGAGTTCTTCACTCAGTTACTCTGTTAAAATTGGATAAACTTTGTCTAAAATTGCAACCTCGTGTGAGCTTCAGTTGCCATTTTTCTACAATTGGCTTCACCTCGTGAACCTCAAACTTTCAAGTGCATCATCTCTACCGTTTGGAAATCAAGCCAAAAATTCCACAATTTGAAGATCGGATTATTCGTTTGGAATTCGTTTTGGAAATCAGCCTACTTTTCCATTGGGGGATTCACCTGCTGTAGTGGACGTTTCCATGCTTGTCATCGCATGGCCAGATCACTTCATCGCTTGCTGATGTCCTGTTCCTGTCTGCCTGGCCGCATCTCCTCTTCAAAATTTTATTCAGGTTATGTAAATCGTTCTTTTCAATTTTCATTAACGTATGCATCATTATTGTTTTATTAATGGCTATCTTGACATTCAATTCACTAAGGCCACCAACGCCTATTAATTCATTGGATTTGACAGCTACCCTTGGCTTTACAAGTGATTTTCTGAGGCCACTGACGCCTACTTATTGTTTTATTAATGTCTATCTTGACATTCAATTCACTGAGGCCACCGACGCCTACTAATTCATTGTATTTAACAGTTACTCTTGACTTCACAAGTGATTTTCTGAGGCCACTGACGCCTATATAATTGTATTCAATTGTAGCAATTATTCTTTGGATTTGACAGTTACCCTGACTTCACAAGTGATTTTCTGAGGCCACTGACGCCTATATAATTGTATTCAATTGTAGCAATTATTCTTTGGATTTGACAGCTACCCTTGGCTTTACAAGTGATTTTTTGAGGCCACTGTCGCCTATTACTCGTTCTAATTGATGTCTGTCTTGACATTCAATTCATTGAAGGCCCATGTCGCCTATATTCAACCGGATTGTCCTCATTGTTTATTAGCTACCCTTAGCTTTTAAGTGTTATTTTAAGGCCAGTAACGCCTATTAATTGTTGGTCGAAGTCTATTTTGACATTCAAATCACTGAAGGCCTATGCCGCATATATTTTTATACGTTACTTGCTGAGCATTTTTTTACAGCTTATTGTCATTTTTAATCATTATTATTGTACCTTAGTAATAACTTTCATTATAGCACTCAATTTATATTCATTCAGGTATCATTATTACTACCTTTGCATTTATTGTCAGACTTCAATGGTCATTAATGTCATTGACCTAATTTCTTTTAAATTTTGTAGTTCTCTACATATTTCATGTTGTAATTTTCCCAAGATTTGACTCATTGTTTTTGTATGTGGCCATCTGCCTATTATTATTTAAGATTCAAAGACTTAACCTACTTACAATTGTTTTTGTATGTGGCCATCTACCTATTATTATTTTATTGATCTCAAGATATTTGATTCAATGTTTGTATGTGGCCACCTGCCTATCATTATTTTATTGATCCAAGATACTTGGCACAATTGTTTTTGTATGTGGCCATCTGCCTACTATTATCATCTTATTATTATTAAATCTTATATGTTGATTCATTTAGTCTTTTATTGGCGTACTTACCACACTTCAAGCTATCAGTATTTTTATGTACAGAATTCAAAGATTATTGTAGGTATTTATACCAACTATCATCCACAGTCCACTGCCCTGCCTTGGATTCTGTCATAAAAATTGGTTCATCCGGGCCAGATTTCTTGATCCAGTGTTCACTTAGGATAATTGTTAATTGGACCAATTGTAAAAATTGGTCCTCCTGCCCGTCATCTTTGACCCAGTTTGCCTAGGATAATTGTTAATTTTTATTACCATTTCTTGGTCCATTGAACCTTGGGGTTTCAGTGACCGTGTGCCTAATAGTCTAGCTTGACGCCAAGATTAGGTCCCACTCTAGTGTATATTTATTTCATTGTACCTTTGTATGTTTATATTGTTTAATATTAAGCATTCACAACACTTGTTTCAATTTTCAGTACTGGCTGCAACTCAAAGCACGCTGCGACGTGTATGCACCAGCTATCAACTATCTTGTACCCTGAGAGACTGACCGCACTGAACTGGTCACAGACGGCTATTGCGCATTGAGAAAGCAACACACGGCAAACTACACCGCCTTGCGAGCTCGCTACTTGACTCGCCGCACAGCAAGCTTGATACAACTTGCCTCTAACGCACAGGCGTGCCTCTCTGCGTACTGGACCAGCGCCCAAGGTTGCTTATTGGCGCAGCAATTGCATTGCTACAGTGCACTATCGTGTCATTCACTCAGGTTTTTCTGTTAATTTTTAAGCATGTCTGATCATGAGGAAGATTCACTTCCTGAGCCTTCTGCTCTTTTCAATACAAGAGACAATTTGCACCAGGAAATAGAGGGTCATAACCAGCTATAACGATTATGTTGTGGACACTGAAGCCACTTATATCAACTATTGACTGTGAAAAACGAACTAGTTCACTTAGAATTAAGTATGATAAGATACATCAACAATTATCGAATTCAGAGTTGCAAGCACAGGACACTTCAACTCATTTTGAGATACTCAATAAGTTTATCTCCATTACCTCTAAGGCAAACGCTGCATTAACTGCCTTTGAAAGCAGACAACGCAACAATGAGGCCACTGCTGGTGCTTCCCAGCGGCCAACATCTCAAAACGCACCTTTGGCAAATTTTCAGTTGCCTCAGATACCGCTTCCATGCTTCAATGGGGAGCTTTCAAAATGGCAAGCATTCTCAAGTGCTTTTACTAATTATTGGTAATCAAGATAACATAATGATTCATTGAAATTTTTCTATCTTCGTTAATCACTCAGTGGTGAAGCTCTGCTAGAGTGGAACACATTGAAGCTGACGAAAATGGTTTTCAGCTTGCATGGAACCTCTTAAGGGAGAGGTATGACAACAAGAGATTAATTGCTGCCAGCATGTCACGGCAATTGAATCTCCGCCTACCATAAAGCGTAACTGTCCGCAATCATTACGGGCATTCATTGACTTTTGCAAGTCCCACATTACCGCGCTCGAAGCACTTCAACTTGGAGTCCAAATCAAGGACTTGTTGTATATGCACAAAATGTTGTTGCAGTTGGATACTGCTACTGTTCGAGAATGGGAAAAGAGTGTTGGTATACACAACATTCCCACCATTGATAAATTCTGGAATTTTTTGGAATCACAATGCAAAATCATGGAAGCTGTTGCTTCAAGCTCAGCTAACCATCATCAAGGAAATGTACAGCAAAGTATATCCAACTCGGTTGGTGCTCATAGCAAGCCGAAGTTCAATCAAAGTCAATCAATTTTCAAGCTAGGATGCAGGTTACTACCTCTTCTATGTCACCTTGTAGTTTTTGTAATTCTGTTGGTCATTTTCCAAATCGTTGTAATGAATTATTGAAGTTACAGGTTACTGATCATGGAATGCTGTCCGTGACAAAAGGTTATGTTATAATGCCTCAAGCCTTTTGCACCCAATCATGTTTGTTCGGACAAATCGTGTACACTTTGTGGCAAGAGTCACCACACTGTTCTTCACAGGTCGTATCCTCAATCACGGGACACTCAGCCTACTTCTAAGGATAAGGTAACTTCAAATGTTATTCATTCTCAATCTTTTGCTCCCTCCATGGTAAGAATGCTGTTTTGAACTCCGTCATGGTTCAGAATGTGGAAACAACTAAGCAAGCTGTTCTCATGCAGAACAGCCTCAGAAGAACTCTCATGTCACAATGAGCTCCACTTCGTCTCGTGTTTGCAACAGCAATCAACTGTCGCCTGTTACCTACTGCCGAAGTTTTGGTTCAAACTTCTAGTGGGGAATTTATTAAAGCAACCGCGCTTTTAGACTCTTGCTCTGATTGTAATTTGATGTCAACTAGGTTGGCTGAAAAATTGTCACTTGTTACCTTGTATTCTGACACTTTGATTCATAGTGTAGGTGAGAATAAGACCAAATCATCTATTTCTCATTCGGTTTGCTTGTCTTCTGCTGATCGTTCGTGGTTGGTCAAAGAAAATTGTATTGTAGTTGATAGCATATCATCTAATTTCCTAGTGTGAACATGATCTTTCCAAAATTTCAATTCCTGTTGAACTCAAATTAGCGGATCCATTGTTTGATCAGCCTAAGCCTGTAGATTTGTTACTTGGTGGTGGCATATTTGCATCTGTTCTTCAGCCTGGTAAATGTATCTAGCTCAAAACGCTCCCATTCTTCAGAAAACAGTCTAGGTTGGGTCATATTTGGTCTTGTAAAACCATTCGTCCTATTGCAGCACCTCGTTCGTGCCTCCCGCTTCACCTGTGGCCGCTCCCCGTAGGGTCACGTCAAATTTTCTAACTTCAAATGATGCTCGCATCAGCTAGAGAATTTGAAGCTGGAAGAATCTCTCTCTACTTCTCCCTCACCTGAGGTTTGAAACTTGAGAAGCACTACACAACCACTACCACGCGCTTGAAGACGGACGGTTTATGGTCACTTTCCAAAAAGGATAATTTCCACCATTGGTCATTCCCGATTTCAAGCATTGAACCGATTCATTCATTAGAAAAACGGTTATCATCAAATGTTGAGTAAAAACTCAATACACAGTTTCCTGGAAGAATACCAACAGTTGAATCACATGTCACCAGTGCCTCCAGCACCGGATAATGAAAATGCTACTTCATACCTCATCACCCGGTTTTTAAACCTGATTCGACCACTACAAAATTACGTGTAGTATTTGACGCTTCTGCTAAGTCTACCACTGGAACATTGCTTAATGAAGTATTGTATGTTGGTCATACAGTTCAGCCTGAACTGTTCGATATAGTTCTGCGCTTTCGCACATATCAAATAGCCTTCATTGCGGACATTACTAAAATGTACTGTCAATCTAGTCCATCCCTCTGACCGCAACCTTCAGAGAATATTTTGGAGATCTGATGCTACTCTACCCATTCAAGAATTCACCTTGAATACTGTAAGTTACGGCACTTCGCCGGCAGCTTTCTTAGCTACTTGTACACTTCATCATTTGGCCGATCTTGATACGGCACCAACGCTTCTGTAGCTAATGTCATTAAAAATCACTTTTACGTGATGACCTTATTTCTGGTTCTTCTTCGGTTTCAGAAGCTAAACATTTAGTTCAACAATTGATCAGCACATTGGCTCAGGGTGGTTTCGAGCTTAGGAAATGGTTGTCCAACTCGCCTGAAGTTCTCGCTACTCCTTCTTGATCTGCTTGAAGCAAACACTTCCAACCGTTGTCTGATTTCAATGATAGTGTGTCAAGGCACTAGACCTCATTTGGAACTCCACTCTAGACGTCTTGACTATTTCCTCTAATGTTGCTGATGTATGCATAAAACATCTTTCACTAAAAGAGAGCTTCTCTCTGCATTTCAAGCATATTCGATCCATTAGGTTTGATTTCTCCTGTGGTCATTTTACCAAAACACTTTTTCAAAAACTTGGTTATAAAGATTGATTGGGATCAAAAAATTCCGCAAGATCTGTTGGAAATTGGTTGAAAATTCTGCATGAATTGCCGAACATTGTTAACATTTCACTTCCGCGTTGTGTGTTATCAAAGGACTCTGATGCCTCGCTTGAGTTGCATGGCTTCGCCGATGCTAGTCTCACTGCTTACGGCGCCTGTATTTACGTCAGAAGCACCTCTCGGTAGCAGTCAAACTAGTTGCTCACTTCCAAGTCCCGCATTGCCCTTTGAACCAGTTCTCTCTGTTCCAGATTAGAACTACAGGCAGCTCTGCTACTTTCACGTCTTGTGAATAAGGTTTTAAAGGCTTCAAATCTTACTTTTTCTAATGTGTATTTGTGGACTGACTCGAAAACAGTCTGTGACTGGTTAAGAGCCCCTCCTGATCATTCTATATTTTGTAGCTGTACGCATTTCTGAAATTCAGAATTCAACGTTTAACTTTCATTGGAATCATGTTCGTACTAGTTACAATCCTGCTGATTTGATATCTCGAGGTTGTACACCCAATCAGCTGGCCGCTAGTCATCTGTGGTGGAATGGTCCTTCATGGCTATCTATGCCGAATAGTTCTTGGGATTCTTTCTCTAGCAATGTTGCTATTTCTCAATCAGTTCAGGTATTAGCTACTACTTCGTCTCGTAATGATGTTATTTCAGGTATAATCAATAGTTGCTCCACCTATCACAAAATCGTTCGTACAACAGCATATGTTCTACGGTTCATTCATAATTGTAAAAAACAAAATTCAGTCACTCCGCGTTTTGGTCAATAACTATCTCTGAAATTTCAGAAGCTGAAAATTGTATCTTCAAATCTATTCAAGAAGAAGCTTTCTCTGCCAACTTAAAGCATTGCGTCAAAATCAGGAGCTATTGCCTAATAGTTCTATTAAAGCCTTGTCACATTGTTCATTCAGATTCTCTGCTCAGAGTTGGTGGACGTTTGCAAAATGCAAATGCTTCCATTGATTACAAACATCAAATATTGTTGCCTAGCAATCATAAATTCACTCGTGCATTGATTGTTGCTCACCATCGTTGTATAAGTCATGCTGGGGTGCAGGCCACCATGGCCAGTGTAAGACAACGATTTTGGTTTCCCTCCACCCGTCGCACCATCAAAAGTGTATTGCGGCATTGCATATTGTGTTTTTGCTTTTCGGCTCTTCGCTCTGAGCAAATCATTGGTAGTTTACCAGCGGCCCACGTCAGGCTAACTTTCCCTTTTATAATTGTGGTTGGATTACGCCGGTCCTATTTCCATCCGTGTAGGCGGCCCCAAATCGTACTTTTTCTAAGGCATACTTGTCGCTGTTTGTGTGTATGGTAACTCGTGCCGTTCATATTGAAACTGTCTCGGAACTTACTTCCAAGGCATTTATTGCCGCTCTGATTCGTTTTCTGCTCGTCGTGGCATCCCGCATTCCATTTTTTCGGACAACGCCACAACTTTCGTTGGTGCCAACAATGAGCTACGTGAGCTCCACGAATTTTTGTCCTCTGATCGTCTCAAATCAGATATTCATGACACTATGTCTGTACTCAACATCCAATGGCACTTCATTCCCCCTCGGGCTCCACACTTCGGTGGACTCTGGGAGAATGCGGTAAAAATTTCAAACGCATATTCCGTGTAGTCACTTTCAACAAGGTATTTAACTTGAAGAAACCTGTACTCTTGCTGCTCAGGTCGAGGCCATCTTGAATTCGCGCCCTCTTGTTCCTTGTCGGAAGATCCACATGATCTTGCCTACTTGTCTCCAGGTCATTTTTTGATTGGACGTCCACTTACGTCATTACCCTTCTTGCCGCCTAACACCAAACACATTGACCATCGTTCACGTTGGTATCAACTTGCCGTTTCTATCCAGGAGCTCTGGGATAGGTGGTCTCGTGAATATTTAACCACTCTTCAGAAAAAAGGCAAATAGTTAAGCAATTATGAAAATTGAAGGTCGGTACGTTGTCATCTTGAAGGATCCTGGTTCCGCGCAGTCCACTTGGAAGCTGGCGCGCATTACTGAAGTTCATCCCGGTAAGGACGACAAGGTTCGAGTTGTCACTGTTCTCACTCCCTCTGGCACCTTTAAGAGGGCTATTTCGAGTTTAGCACCTCTTCCCATTGATGAGGATTCTAGTAATCCCCTTGCCTTATGGTTCATGTTGTATTTTTAGGTTTCATTGTTTTTTCCCCTGGTTCTCACATGGGGCCCAGTTTTCAATTTCCAATTGCCTTGCCAGATTTTACATATTTCTTACTTTTTCTTATTGTGCCATACCCCCGTATGACACAAGGGGCCCAGTTTATGTAAAATCTGACAAAGCATCTATTGGAACGGTTCACTTGTTATTCGTCCGCTACTACGTAGACATCATGTCGTCATCATGTCTGTCTGTCTGCGCGCTGTGTCTTTCGTGCGTCAGCGCTGACCAGTGACGTCTCAGTCGCGGTTCTTTGCACTGCTCTAATCAGCTGGTTTTCTATACTTCTATTCGTACCTTTTTCGTCGGATTTTTGCCGTTGCAATTTTAATATTTGTGCTATTCGATTTTTAGATTTAATCTTGTCTTTAGGCATCTTACCTTTTAGATATTTGTTACTTTTTCACCATTCGTTTGCGAGCGCTTTGCCTACGTTCTAACACATCCGGCAGCTTGCCTTTTTATTGTAGCTTGCAGGCTGCATCGTCTCGTGTCTTTTCAATGGTGGATAGTCGAGTGGCTTCCTGCGCTCGGTCTAAACCTTTCATCTGAATTCATCGGACTTACAAAACGTTTTTAAGTGTGAATTATTCTTCAGATTAATTCGTTGTTCCATTCTTCAGTGTGATTCAATTATTCATCGAGTTCTTCACTCAGTTACTCTGTTAAAATTGGATAAACTTTGTCTAAAATTGCAACCTCGTGTGAGCGTTTCATCGCTATTCATTGATCTACAGAA
>NW_024091207.1:0-21818 GCF_014356525.2 Nilaparvata lugens | reverse complement strand
AGATCTAGTTACTCTTTAATTCAAGGATATAAGTACATGTTATTGTGATTCACACTGATACACTAAATATAATTTATGTGAAGTATCTGGTGAATTATTGAGAAAAACTTCTCTCAATGTCCAAGTTCTTATGTAATACCCAAGTTTTCTTTATAATTTGAAGCGTATTCAATTCATCACTAGTAACTGCTTACCACACTTTTTGAGCTACGAGTGAAGCCACAAGTAATGAGCAGGTCAATTTGCTCTATTCCTTGGCTACTTTCCGACAACCAAATTCCATGGAAAGAGAAGAGTGGTGATGAAAAATGAGACGCGGAAAAGAAGGAGAACAATGAGAGAACAAGATGAGCCACAAATTCACTGCTTCTTGACCAGATTATTTCTCTCCCTTTTGTGGTTGATCAAAAGGAAATTGAGGCTGTACTTTTATTACAGTCCTATTGTTATGTTATCCCTTATATTATAGTGATTCAAAGGATAGAAAATAAACGAAACAGTATATGATACAGACTACTCTAAAACTATAATCATAGACTAAACATGCTGGTTAGATCTGTGCTTTAATCACAAATCACCAGCCACGTTTTGTTGGATCAAAGGATGAATTCGTCACGTTGAATTTCAATACATATCATCCTAGCAAAACATTCACTTGAATACACTTACATACACTAATCCATCCTTTATTCTCTATGAATAGTATTATACTTTATACTCAGTAAACAAACGTCATACATTAATGAATTCTCAACGTGCCACGGAGTCCGTTTTTGAAGACATTTAGAGAAGAAGCATCCTTTTTGAATTGAATAGAATAGAATGACTGCCTTTATTTTTGACCTAGGAGGGCGAAGTTAGGGCGCAGTCGGCCCTCTCTTACACTCAACCCTCTATGAATTAGAGAAGATGCATCACTTTACAGTAATAGCTAATTGAACACCCTTTCACATGCTTGATTGAGGTTCACCACGAAACAATATGTTAATCCTTTTTAGACTCCTGAACCGTGTTCTGTATGCATTAGTGTCTGAACTTGTTCAAACAGTTTCCCTTGTTTTTTTTCCATCCGGATTCAATTTTTTTTCATCAATTCTCCCATCTGGCAAAAATTGCAAGATGGATATGTTAGGACTGAGAACTGTCATCATTTCGGCTGACGTGAAAAGTGAGTCACATGGCAATCTTGCTGGCCTGCCAAACATCAGCCTAAGCTGATCTGCAGCATCAGCTCTTTTGAACTCTAGACACTGAAAAAGAATGTAGCCCTGTGAAGTCTGAATGTAGACTAGATTATTCAGTTGAACAATGATAATATTATCAAGCAATGTTAGCAATGAATGATTGCTTCTATTTTTATATTATTTCCAAGATAATATTAGCCTATACAAAAAATATTTACACAGTTATAAAAAGCATTAAACACTTGGTCAACGACCGAGTGTGATCAGGGTGAGGTTTGTCATAAGTAGACTTTATACAAAATTATATATGCTCGTTTTTCAATATTATTCCTTAAAGTGTTTAAATAAATATTTTCATTCAACAGTTAACAAATCACTATCCATTGAACTATCATACATCCTCATACTCCATCCTATTTGGGAATTTTAGGACTATTTTCACAAAATCATTTCAGTCAGTGCCTGTAGTGCATGGAATGCACTTCCTGTTTCTATCAGGTCCATCGAGAGCCGAGCGAGCTTCATCCTGACTTTAAAAAAACATCTTTTGGAACAAATGACTGAAACTATCCAGCCCTAGAACGATCACATGACAACCATCCCTCACCCATCCCACCAATACAAACCTATAAACCTGTTAAAGAATAAATTATATATATTATATTATATAAACTTACGTTATGTCAATCATTCACTGCATACTGCTGTATATTACTAAAAGCTGATTTCCCTGATCTACTTTCAGCCTACTCTATTTTATTAATCAATGATTTGATCTTATCTACCTATATAATTATTTACTTTATTAATTTTCTGTTTTTCTTTCTCTTGAATATTCATATTAATTAAAACTTTCACAATATTTCCATTTATAAATAATCCTCAGTTGAATTGATGAAATTAACGTTTTGGTAGAGAGTTAGTGGGAAAGATATTTTGAATATTCTTTCCGAAGAATGGGCATTGATATGTCCAAAGTTCCGCCAATTTATGTAGATGCATAACAATATTATCTTTAGTTATTACAATTGCTTTTTTCGTATCATATACAGTTCAATAATTATTTTCTTAGTCTATATTATGTAAATTCATCTATAATAATAATAATAATAATAATAATAATAATAATAATATAATAATAATAATAATAATAATAATAATAATAATAATAATAATAATATCGAGTGACCTGGCTGGCTCAGGTCTGGTGTCAGTGTTTTCAGGTCGCAACTGATCAATTTCAGGGCCTCTGACATGACCTTACGACCGCTTTTTAGGCAGCCGGGACCGACGGCTTAACGTGGTCATCTATAATTCTGCTGTATTGTAAGCTATTTTATATAGGTAAGTGTTTAGGCAAGTATAAATTGTAATCTACATAAATAAAGTACTCAATCAATCAATCAATCCATCCTTTTCACAATGCCCATTGATATGCCTAATACAATAATGCCTCTTTTTAGGACCATATATGTTCTTTTTAAGGAACTTATATGCTATAATTCGATGTGCCACAGAAATGTAAGGAAAAAATTTATCAAGTTGCCTAAGTTCAGTAGTCCATCTATCCATATAGTTCAATTGCATAAAATTGACATCAACCTCGAATATCCAAAACTATTATATTGAACGAGAACCATCCATCATTACTCCCTAGAAATTTATCAAATTGAAAACGAGAGTGTTTCACACCCTATCAAAAAACAGACGCATCCTAGGCATATGGGTTGTCTATGCTCGTTCGTCCCCTTCCCGCTAACAAGTCATGATCTACAATACAATACAGCTCACTTGAAAGATGAACAATGGGACGAGTGCCACCCTTTATAACATTCATGCCAGAAGGCCCATTGCACATGCTCTGGCAAGTGGCAAATGCATGCAGTTCACATTCGCGCCTTCTGCAGTGTGCAAGACCGCAGTACAGCCGCTCACTCACTCATCCGTAACGAGGCTATGCTTTGTTGACGTTCAGCTCAATAAACCTGATCCAGCCCCACTTGACTTCAATTGCCAACAGTCATATCATACAAAGAGTTCCAAATAGAATATAAACCAGCTATTATACAGAGTGATTTTTTTAGTCCTGTTACCATAATATTTTAAGAGTATGGTAATTTATATCTAATTAAGGAAAAATTTTTTCTGTCGCACGAGGTTGGTAGACACACTACTCAATCAATAGCTAGCATGATATTATTGAGCTCAACATTTTTGTGTTTTTATAGAATTATTTTTTGATTTTGTATTTTCTTTCATGTTTTTACGGAAGTTTTATTATCAATCTATCTAAATTTGAAATTGTTTCTTTTATTCTGATTTGTATATTCAGATTGATGATTTGTTTAATACAAAGTTAGGAAATTGAAGAAGTTTTGGGCAATAGCCTGTTTTTCTTCCCGACTATTGCATTGTTACACACAAGACAGTACGAGTTGATTATCCTTCAACGGTGGAACATTTTGTGTGGATCCTGGTCGTCTTATGAACCAAATACATTTTACCATAGAGCATTAATAATATGGTGAAAAAGTCAAAGCTTGAGTCGGTTTGACTCAGTGGTCGCGCTGATAAGCTATTGCTTAGATAAGTTAAGCATCATGCGCCTGCTACTCACATAGAAAGGGTGACCGCTTGACACTCCTTTGAATATGATTCATGAGTTATTAGATCACTTCCCGGTAGTTCGGAATCCACCTGAAACTGTGGGTCCATTCATCTCTCACCATCATCCGCCTCATTACCCATGCATAAGCCTAGAGCTCATGTGGGCATTACCCACAGCAAAACATGAAAAATAAAGCATGTATAAACTTCAATGGGTGGACATTTCTCCTGGGCTCTTCCAGGAGAACTATGAAGATATCCCTGCATGTGTGATTTTGGTTTTCCCTTTCTTGTTTTGTGCCCCTTGTAGCAAACTTCCATTGGCCTTTTCACTTCGATATAATATCGTATGTTAACTGTGTTTTATTATATATCTCATTTTTGTCATTCAAACTATCCACATCGATGTTTTTCTATTATTGTATATTATTTATCTATATATATTTTGATTGTATCTCTGTTATTTTTCTGCAATTTTCTAATATTGTATATTATTTATATTTTTTCTGGTATCGGTTTTCTTTGTTATTTTTATGTAAAATTGGTGTTGTACCGTTGGGAGTTAAATAAATAAAGGAATAAATAAACATATTCTTCAATAATCTTCAGTAACTGGGGAATGAGTAGCTAAACATCATATCTTTTGTATACAACAACTATACATTCTCATTACAACTGATTTTCCGTTCTATAAATATTGATTAAAAACTGGGCAACATGACTACAAAATCACCCTGTACAAGTTGATAATCTCACCCGGTATTGTTGATGTACTAGACAGTCAAACCAAGTACATTCACCAAATGCTCACGATTTTTGAGTATCTGATACATGACATTACATTGAGTTTCTGAACATGGTAAGGTGTCAATATTTTTCAGTAAAAAACAAAATAGGATAGGTGAGAAACATTTTATCCCAGACCGTAGCCCAGGTGACGTATAGCATATTTTTACTTTCCTTGCCCTATTACCATAGGTAAGGAAAGTATTGCTTTCCGAAAAAAATCAAGGTACCCCAATTTCTAAATTTCTATACGTTTCAAGGTCCCCTGAGTTCAAAGAAGTGGTTTTTGGGTATTGGTCTGTATGTGTGTGTGTGGTCTGTGTACACGATATCTCATCTCCCAATTAACGGAATGACTTGAAATTTGGAACTTAAGGTCCTTACACTATAAGGATCCGACACGATCAAATGCAATACAAGATGGCGGCTAAAATGGCGAAAATGTTGTCAAAAAAGGTTTTTTCGCGATTTTCTCGAAAATTGCTCCAACGATTTTGATCAAATTATACCTAGAAAAGTCATTGATAATCTTCATCAACTGCCACAAGTTCCATAACTGTAAAAAATCCAGGAGCACTGCAACATCTATGTAAAGTTAGATTTTAGATTCCCAATTATCAGTCTTCAGATACAAATTGAACAAAAAATTTCAAGTGGAAAAGATTTACCTTAAAAATCTCTGCAATTAATGTCCAGTAACATTTTCACCTAAAATTGAAAATAAGCTCGAAATCCAAGAAAATAAGATTATTCAATTGCAAACTGTTGGCAACTGTTTATTCTATTAAATCATTCACTATGAAGAGATAGCAGACTTTGTGTGTCTGCAGTGTTATTGTCCTGTCACCAGCTGACTCAGATCTTAGAAAAGTAGACTTGGGATGCGCGGAACACTATCGTCAGTTGATCAATTTTCATAATAACGGCAAGGAAAGTTGTGTGAGTGCACCACACCAGATTTTAAACCTTTTAATTTCAATATTCAGATTCACAATACTATAATAGTCTTCTGCATTGAGTGACCTGTATCACACTCATTAGCATTTTTATTTCTAGAATGTGTAACTTTCCGTCCTATCTACCGGCAAAAAGTGAAACAATTATAAATTTCTCAGGTTTTATCCTCACTGGCAACAAACGTTTGTTTATTTATTAGTGAGAGAGACTTTATATAATAATAGTATTTATCAACGGTACAATACTAAACCATATTACAGAAAAGAATTGTGTGAATAAATTGGCTCACAAGACGAAGAAAATTCACTAGTTCAGTGAATTTTCTCAGCCCGAGTGAAAAGTGTATGGCTCACTTATAAATAATGACTTGTTGAAATCAATTATGGTGGTCTCACTCATTAGCTGGGGAAACTCTGGCCTGTAGAGCCGCGTCAGCCTTTAAACCTAATCTTTGAGCAGTAGTAGTAGCAGTAGCATTAGCAGCAGTAGTAGTAAACAGTAGGAGCAGCTTTTGCTTTTGAAGGGCTCTTCATTGTGAAGGCATCTTAAGAATTATTAGCCTTCATCACACAGCGGCAGCCTCTGCAGCCACGCAGCTCTCTCTCCAGCAGTTGGCGGCTAATTGATATGAAGGAGAGCGGATTAAGTGTGAGTTAATTGGGCCGTAATTTTATTAGGAGCCGAGCAGCTAGTGCTCGAGGTTTGTGAGAGGGATGAAGAGGGGGGAGGAGTTACGCGCACCTGTAACGAGATTAGAAATTAATTACGGATCTCTCCCGAAAAGTAATTAAGCATTGTTTTCATTTTTCCGCGAGATGCTTGCGGAACCAACTGTCATGCAGCGAATGAACATCGAGGAGGAGGATGAACAACATTGCAGGAGGAGTACCACCTCTTTCCACATAATGGGGTACCTACCCAATATTAAAATTTGTAGCTTATTCGCACATATTCAAAAGTTACGTTTTTCGGCTATTCAATAGTAATTGCAGTAATAGTTTTTCCGGTCATAAAGTTATTCTACTCCTGTTAGAATAGCCTTTGGTTTTCTCTTTATGGTGTTGATAATGGTTTTATACGTTTTGTTTTTCTCCTATTGAATGAAACAAACGTTTGACGGTGTAGTTTATTAAAAATAGGAAACATCCACTCACTAGTTATGAATCCTTTCACCACTGAGGGTCAGAATCGACCTATTTCTTACAAGTAAGTATACAGAGTGAGTCATATGTATGGAAACCCTTCAATAAGTTGGAGACTGTTCTAGATATAATACAGTAACTTCCAGGATAAGTTATTGGTCGAATACTCTACCTTACAACTGATTGACGTACAATTTAATTTCAACCCCTCATAAGGGGGTGACTTAGGGGGTTGTAACTCAGATATTTAAAATGTAAACACCCATTGTGTGGTACATCATTTTGAAGGCCTTTTTAAACCCAAGAAAGATGGAATCAATGAAAAAGTTCTATGATGCTTGTATCCAAAATGACGGCTGATTGAAGTGGCGGCTTGATTCCATATTTTGTTGTCTGCGATTCTATCCAGCCTTTACTAACATCTAAGCTAGCTCACGCTCACTCACGCTGGTTATATAGATACTAGATTATGATGAATTTTGGAACTCCAGGAATATATTTCTCAAAAAGCCTATCAAGCTTGTCTCAAAACTCCTTTCATTTGTATGTCGTCTACAGTTCTCAGACACATTAATTAATATTCAGAGTAATGAAAAAGCTGAGTAATTTCGCATAATATTAAAATATATCATACTAGAAGTTTGTTGAGAACAAAACCACAAATTTATAATTCGACTAATTCTACTAATCCATGCATGAACAGTATTCAGAGTCCGTTAGCACTTAAATTCAAATTCTACTTTTAGACAAGCTACAGAGGAATTTTCTTTGAAAGTCATTTTCAATCATTTCAATTTAAAACAATAACTCAAATTATTCCTCATAAAGTCTAATGTTGTGATTGCTTTTCTCAGAAACACAAAATCAATTAATATGATCTCTTAAAAACAAGTATTTTCTCCAATGCATCAATATTATTATCTCTTTTCATAATGATAGGTATGTAGAGCCATGTGAAGCTCCCTCTGGAAGCTTTCTGACGTCTAAAAAGAATTGTAGGGAAGCATTTCGAGTTATTACTTTCAGGCTCGTGAGAATGGTGAATGAGAAAAAGTCAATTGAAAGAGTAAGAGAGAAAGGTATGGTGTGTGTAGAAGTAAGAGCAATGGTACCGGAGTGGGAACAGCCACTTAGAAGAGTACAGCAACCATTAATTCGTAGCCTTGACAGATCAAAACATGGCTAATAGTTCTGAAAAAGTAGGCCGACAACAAACTAAGCCATCAGTGGGAGCATTTTCTTGAAATTAGCCGTAGACAACGGCCTTTTTCTTCTCTTGCAGCTGAAATAACAATCAACGGTTTATTACACAATGATAAATGTTATTGCTAAGTGCCTATCCTTTTTACTTAACTACAGCAACGAGCTAGATAAATGACTAGCGAATTACAAACTTGAAAACTATTCTCTCTCCAATTTTACTCGTCTTGAAACATTAATTTTTGCAGCAACAATTAGTATTATGACTATTTCCAGTAGATAGCGCGTTGTGCTTTGTTTCGAAAGGATGTAGCTCCGCCACTCAGCACTCAGCACTCAGCTTACGTACGGCATTTCCCATTTCCTCACAATGCTAAATAATTATCACATTTGTAGTTGGCGTTGGCTCATTTCAGTTGGTTTATTAAGTCACCTAAAACTTGATGTGACGACAGTTGGTAATTTGAATTATTCAAACAGGTAGTGTAAAATTTTGATGTCTCCATCAATGGCCCTGAAAATTATGCAACGCAAAATATAGTCCTATATGAATGATGAATGAATGAATGAATGAATTTTATTTGCCAAAAACAAAATACAAAAAAGCTTTACAAAAAATAAATATAAGTATATGCTACTGCACTTAAACCAAGATACATACATTTATTTAATTAGATATAATAATGAAATGATATCCTTTATATTATAAATAATAGTTTTAAAATGAAGAATCAATTTATGATCACTGCATAAGTACAGTATGTGAAAATATACAGTGAAAATGGAAGTAATAACTTTGCAGGCTGAGTAATTGGAATGTCCATTACCAATATTTGGAGAATTCAATAGTATTTCATTGATCTATGAGCGATTTATATCAGAATTTGTGGATTAGCTCGATTACACCTTCCATGACTCAAGCTTTTTGACTACGATTCGGAATAAGAAAAAAGTGAATATTGTGAGGGTTTTAACAAGAGAAACTGTTTCGATGAGCATTGTTCATTGATTGATTGCTGGCATCAATAGCCAGCCCTAGATGCAATCTTTCTGAATAGTATTATTCCCTTTCAATCAACTATACCATTGTCATTGAATAGAAAAATATTGCATAATTCAAGAATCTATAGAACTATGTCGTTGTCATTCTATTGAAAGCATTGCATGCTTCATACTGAATAATAGACTTTATACTTCATTAATAACTTCATACTTCTTATAGAAGTTTTTTGTAAAGATTTTTTCCATCGGTATACAAGTTGAAGCACTGGAGATCAAAACTGAAGAAAACAAAATCTGGCAAGCGAGATGAGTCTCAATGTTGATGGTGCGGAATACAATAATGTTGAAAACAATTTTGTACAGCGTTTATTCTAAATGATGTTGAAGTGAGGCGATAAAAATGAGCTTAATAGCTGGCATTGCCACCTGCGCTGCGCGGATGTTCCGTAAAGGGGTTGAAGACTTGGGGCGGTTTCAAATTGGCTGGTGAGTAGAAGAAAGAGGGGTCTGATTGTGGAGGACAAGGGGGCTGGCAGCGGGGTTGTAATTTGCTGTAAGGCACCACGACGAAGAGCGTCGGCTAATTGCAGACATTATTAAAATAATTACTAAGCGTCTTAGAATAGCTTGCACACACGCGTATAAGCAAGCATCCGCCAAAACAAGCCAAGGTCTCGGTGGCACCTTCCCCAAATTAATTAATTAAGCTTGCTTATCAGCGTACTGCTCATCGTCCCCCACCCCCACAAACTCATCGTCCTATTCCATCACCTTTGCCGAAATATTAACTTGGCCGCTTGTAACATCTACCATTATTCAAACATGGGCCCTCAAATTAATCTGTTTAACATTTTTTATAATGATTGATAGCAGAGAATCGCTGCTCATCTGTCAAGTACCGTACCCCAGTAACAGAGATAGAACCTTCAAGACAATGGTTCGATAGTATGCAAAAATTGAATTACTTGAGAGTCAACAAAATTGTAATACCTAGAAACTGATATGATGACTGATTTGTAGTCATTACATGATTTTTGTTTTGTTAAGTGTTATTGCAGTTGCTTCATTCAGCATTTCATTGCATTTCTTTTGCATTCAAATGAATTTTTTATTCAGTCTATTTTTTCTAAAGAAAAGCTTGATAGAGAATAGTGTTTCCAAATTGAAGAATATTATTATATTTCAAGAGTTAAAATTCATCATACCAAATGACGATATCTTTTCATTCAACCTACTGTGTTGATGTGTCTACAATGAGAAAATGGATTTGCAAGTATAAAAATATTTCTTTTTTAGGAAAATCTTCTTTTGCATTTTTTGTGTTTGTGTATTATTAACAATTTACTGATATTTGGCTTTTGCTTTGTTATCACAATTGGTTTAGAAAGTTTTCTCCTACTCTCGCTGACCAGCTAGTATACCAGTGGCTCTTCATTTTTTCATTTTGTCTTGTATTCCAATAAGTTACTAAAGTTTATGTAAGTGAAATAAATGTTGTATCGGTGATGAAAAATACATAGTCTCATTTCATTTTCATTTTAATCATAAAAATATTTTTTATTTGCAGTTTTTATAAAAATTTAGGTGGAGGAAAAATGTTGTGTATATCACGAGTGAAAAACTTTTTTCCTCCCTCAGGAAAATTGTTGCCCTCGGCTTCGCTTTGGGCTTCAAACTTTTCCTTCAGAGAGAAAAAACAGCACTTTTCACTCTAGATATACAAATAACTAATTACGGGTGACACAATCCGTCTCATCAACAATCGTAATACAGCACAATAAAAGAACAGATACAATATTCATACAATAGACAGATACAAATACAATTTACCACAAAATTTATGGATCAAATAAAAAAGACCTGTACAACAGATCTGTAAAATAGAAAACTAAAAAACGCAAAATCATGAATCCACAATATTAACATTCTGAAAAGACCTTCAAATTGTTTATGTTGCTCTCCCATACAAAGAGATGAAGGCACACAATATTTTGTGTAGGTTAATCTTGTTTACTCCTAATCTTTAGTTACTGTATCAATAAATGATCATTGCTTTCAGGCCATAAAATAATCGAATTCAATAGCAGACTTGCAGATTGAAAACTATCCTACAGATAACTTAAGTAGGAGCAATTTGTTGACTTCATCCAATAAGCGCAGCCATTATTATTGTAATAGTCTTTTTTAGAACAGCAGCGAATAACGCTTACGTGACGACATGACGTTCGGTGTGTTATCTCAGACTTGAACATGGCAGACAATAAACATAAATTCTACGGAACAATACAATTTCTATTCTAGTCAGCTCAGTACTGATTATTACGGGTTCGCCATGCAGTACATTCGCGTTTTCATTTATCTTAATGGCACACCCAGTTAGCGTTTGTGTCAGTAGTGGTGACGTATGACTATCGAGTTGGAATTTCGTCTAACGCCAAGTTTCAAATCGCGCGTAAAAAGCGTGCATTCTATACTGTCAACGACTCACGGTCGTTAAGTAACGTCGAATGGTAAAATGACCAGTCGTAACAGTTTTTCATTCTCGACAAATTGACAAACTCTCAGTTACTGCATGCAAAAAAAAGGCAACCAATCTGTGATCGATGCGATCTGATAGAATTGAAGAAGCGAATTATCGTCGAGTTATTTGACAGCTTTGCCATGTTTATTGAACTTTCTTCAGCAAATAAAGCTTTGTATTTGTAGCGAGCCCGTCCAGTTATTTGTGCGCCACCGACCTGATTGCGTTCACCCCCAAAAAAATTGAAAACTCTGCTTTAAATACTGATGCACAACGGACATCCCTTCATATCCAGGGGAGATTTAGGTGGTGAAATTTCGGGGTGTCAACGATGTAAGGGTGTCCGGCTAAAATTACAGGTTGGTTGGGAAGTGAAATCCTCTACCGGGAATACAATGGAGCAGTTAGTTCAAAGGGCTTTAGGTAGCTAAACTCAATTGCTAGTCATATTCTCTCCATGAAGAGGATATGAAGTTTCAAAGAAGGATAGTGGGGAGGATTAACACAACTTAAAAGAAGGATTAACACTTCTCATAACAGAAAAAAATCATAAGATAAAAGATCAATTTCAACGATTTTCTGGCATTCTAAATAATAAACAGCGATTCTACCTTTTCAAATTCTTGGTTTCTGATCATCCAGTTTACAGTACAATAATACTGAACAAAGCAGCTCTGTGACACCGCTTTAAAGGAACTGTGTTCTGTGTTGAACGTTCATGATCAATGTTTGAGCTTAATAGCCTAATACTGCTAGTCACGGTCTGCTCTACAGCAGAGAGAATTACCCCCAGCCTCTATAAGGACAGTAGTTTAATTATTATGAGAGCATGTTTCCTGGGAATGAAAAGGAGAAAGAGAGTGCAAGAGAGGAAGAGAGAGACTCATTTCCGTAGTTGGTGCCCCATCGCATCGAGTTGTTGCCTAATAGCAGTGAGTCGTGAACGTGGAGGATGGTCAACAACGTGGAAATATGCCTCCCATTTGTTCATGGTTTTGTTTTCTAATTCAAAATGGTTGAAGAGTAGACAATAGGCAAGCTGTGTACAGTTTGTGAAGGCTTACATTGCTTGAACTCTACAATTATTTCCTGAGTACTTGCGCAAACCATCCACTGCGTCCTATGTAACTGCAATTGCTCATGATTTGGGGACCGATAAGCTATATTGGAATAGTTATCTGCGGTCTTTCATCAGTGGTTTTTGTAATTTCGGGAAGCCTTCCTTCCATTAGCTGCGGCCTTAGAATGGAATAACAAAATGAAACCCGGACAAGATTATCTTACTTATCTTCAAAGCGTTTTATTACAACCATTATTTACATGGAATTCCAGGAAGGTCGAATGTATTACACTTACTCCACAATTATTTCATTCTTTGCTATCCCACTTATCAGGCCAATCTATCTTGTAATAGACTGTGTTTCTGCGGCATTTTCTGTACGAAAAATAATTAATTTTGTTTTGTGGAACAGATTGATAAAGAAACAAATGATTTCTGAATGTTACTTTCAAAATTTACGTTTTGATAATGTAATAGTATTATAACAATATACTTCTCCTTCATAGTTTTCACCCGCTCCAAGATTCTCAAGATCAAATTCAGCCGATTGAACTTTTTATTATATCCAATAGTTTCACTCCTACTCTAAATACCATTGCGATCGATTGTAGAAGAGAGATTGAAGCATACATTTTTGCAAAGCTACATGAGAATCTGAAATACTTTTTGATACAATAATACACTGTTAATCATGCCAGTGCAGTATTGTATCTTCAGTAACCAAGAAAATGGAAAATATGCTTTTCCAAATATTCATGACCAGATCAGTACAGCCAAAAAGTTAAAATACTTCAAACATATTTAAATGTCATGACAATACTTGATTGGAACACGCGAAAAGTACATTTTGTACTTTACTTTGTACTTATACAATTAATATTGTTTGTTAACGTTATTGTTACTTCACAATATCTCTCCGTGCGTTAGTGATATTTCTATTTTGTCTCTTTCAGCTCAAACCCTCCTAAACCAATCGAGTTATTTCCTTCAATTATTATTATTTCCATAGAAAGTTATGCCAATTAGTCCGAAAATAATATACTTGCCTGAAAGGAATCAAGAGTTTTGTATCCCGCATTTCAATATTCTTAACATAATAAATCCCTTATCATACCAAGTGTGATTTGCACTCAACACTCGGAATTAATTCGATTTTTGAGAATATTCTGAATAGAGTGAGTATTTCATTTGATCTGTACCGGGGAGCGTTTGTTTATGGAGAGAATTCTCGGTTCGTGGCCGAGATATATTGTACTAAACACGGATGAGCTCGTTTCATTGCTCGCTATCTTCAATTCATTCATTTGGAAAAGGAGGATCGTAGGCGGGGTAGGTCTTGGGGGGATGAGGGGTGATGGCGAACCCCGCGGGTGTTATTTCGCCGGCACAAACAGCAGTAGGCGAGCGCCGAGTAAAATAATATAGAAGCCGGCCTAACCTGGTTACAAGCCTATCACCATTTGTAAACCCGGGTTGAGCCCCCAAATAGCCCGCACCCCCTCCCCACGCACCTCACCCCTCCACACCACCAAACAATAGAATCGAGCCGAATCAGTCTTCGCACGTCCCTTACAGCCTGAAAAATAAATACGCCCTGCAGCCCTACGCGCACTCACTGCCACGAGCGTATTTCTTCGGCTGATATTGCTGCTGCTGCTGCTGTCGAACTTTTTTGTCTCTTGCTCAAAAAAAAAAATCCAAAAACTGTTTGCTGATACGTCTCTACTTTATGTATTCAATTCATATGATGCTTGAGCTGGACATGATTTATATTGAATTCTTTGTATTGTATGTAGATCGTAAGTGCCGCTTGCACAGTGTCAGTTTAAACTAAATTTTATTTTCAACCGGACTAAATCCATATCAAGTCTCGTCTGTTATAATGTGATTTATTTTGAGTTCAAGTCATCAGCTGATTATTCGGCTTAAGTTCTTACTGTGCAAACTGCCTTCAGTGTGGGACACCCCAATTGCTGTCTATTTGCTATTGGTTGCCACTGCCATTATACTTCATAAGTTTCTTACATGTACTCCTAAGGCACAATAAGCAGACGACCAATAAAGTGATCAACTCAACCAGTAGGAGTCACATCTAATTTCTCAGATCAGGTAAAATCCGTGCTCTCACCTCTCTCAGAGTTTCTGAAAGATGGTCACTTGAATTCATTTAGAAGGCCATCCTTCTAGAAGCTAGCTTCAACAACTGCCAGTTACGGAGCAATTATCATATCCCGATATTTCGATTACCACCCAAGTCTGCTGGTTCATTAGCGGTAGCTATGTCTTATAAGCATCCCTCTCTCCACCCATACACAAACGAAGAGCCTGAGGAAAATTCTTTTAGGCATCATATTCAGCGGAAAAGTGTTTTTATGAGGCTACTCTCGCATACCGGTACTTTCCGATTCTTGTCAGGTGCTTATCTTATATTATTCATAGAATAAATTCTAATATTATCATCGAAATAGATGAATAATTATCGATAGTATAATGGTTGGGGGTGAATTTAAACTACAAGGGTATTATGAAGACCTGTAGCATGAATTGAACGGTGTTTATGAATAAGTATCTATTAGTATCTATAAGTATCTGAGATTGAACTGTATAATATTATTGGTTACATCAAACTTTCACTTATATACTCTGTATTTTGAAAATTGACAGCAATTTACTAAATATACTAAAACTACAGCTGAAACAGTCGAAACTTCGAAATGTAGACAATTTTTATCCCGTAGGCCTATTGTAATCTCAGTAAGATTAACAATTTTCAAGTTGGCAACCAAAAATTCTCAAATAAATTAGCCAAGTCTCCCCAAATTCTATTTTTATAATATAAATCTGCCAACATATATTTACATTGATTTTCCCATGTAGAATTATCACCAAAATAATGTCATTTAATAATGGGTTGTTTGATGTTCACTATTTCCGTCAGCTACCACTTCAGTAAGTGGGGAGTTATGGAAAATATTGATGAACCTAACCAATATATACATGAAAATGTTTCACGAGACTGACTGGAGTTCAAGATTGCAGGATGAGACTGTAGTTTACAACTTGGAAACGGTAGCTGATTTGACTGTTGCACTGTCTGATTTCTTCTTTGCACGGTTGCTGAGTGTGAGTGTTGGAGGAAGGGGTGGGGTGTATGGTTGAAGAAGCAGGTCTTAATAAATCAGCAGCAAAAGGTAAGCGAGCTAATTTCGCGCATCGCACACCAATGTTTATTCGGCGAGTTACAACCCGCCTGCACTTCAGCTAGTCCTCGACGGACCTAATAAATTGCCACTGAAACGACCCCCTCCCCGGACCCCTCAATTATTCACCCGGCGACTTGCAATGATCCGTGCCCCCGCCCCCCACCCCACATAACTTATATTGGCTTTGTTTTATCCCTCTTCTTTCTGCTTCGCTTTTCATTGCTCCGAATAAAGGGGGTTGTATTGAACTTCGTTGTAATTAAATAATGAACCTCCGTTTTGAACATGATCAAATTGAAATTTCATTTTTCTGAGTAGATTTCATAGTTCAGAATATTTCTGAGTATCTCAATAGATCAAGGTAACTCAATAAATCACTATAATCTCTCCTTTGGAGCCATGTATAATAATCATAAAACCTTTATGAACTTAATAAGGATTAAGAAATTAGCCAACAATCTGAAAATTCTACTCAAATTCAAATTCAAATTTATTTCTCAAAAAACATACACAATTATAATAATCTAATATTATAACATATAAAAATAATACAAGAAAAATACTATTAAATATATAAAATGATCCCAAACTGCAGTATATTATTTTTTTATGTCATCTATGTTTAAGGAGTAGCCTACAAGGTAAAACCTGTGCGTAGACTAAGTTGCAGTAATATATTTATTCAATATAAACTAAGAAATTGAACCAAAAAAGAACAAAGATTAGTGGAACTTACACACAAATATAAGTTTGTAGATTAAATTAGATAAAAGTTAGTAAAACACAAAAAATTATTATTCTATGATAAAAAAACAAAAAATAAAAAACAAGAAACAGTTGGTGCTTAGAAGATTTTTCTTCAGTTTTTTTGATCTTATCATTCCTCATCTCGCAATTGGTTTTTGCTCCGGCTTGTATTGGCAACAAAATGAGTAGGGAACAAGATTTATTATCCTCTGTGATAAGTAAGTGAATTGTCTTCTACATACATTCAAATCCATCCTCTCTGATGGAATGTTTCTCTAATAGGACGTAAATTTAAATTCAAGTTTCTTCACGAAGAAGAAATTATTTTTATTCTTCTTAAAATATATTATCAAATTTTTTATGTACAGCTGTCGAACAGTTAGTACTTTGAATTCATTGAAAAGATCGCTTGTAGGATAAAGTCTGGGTTTGCCTAGAATTGTTTTAATAATATATTTTGAATTATGAAAAGTTTTCAAAATGAGTGTTCAAGGCTCCACCCCAAGCTCTTATTCCAGATTGTAAGAGAGCTTGTGCATAAGAGAAGTAGATAATCGGGCTATTTTCAAGTTATTTAGTTCTCTAATTTGATGAAATTTATATATTAGAAATTTTATTTTTAAACACATGCTGTTTATATGAATATTCCATCTCAGATATGGATCCAACAGTATTCCCAGGTATTTACTCGGTCCTTGTAATAGAATTTGACTCAACACGAGCTTTATTCGACATTAATATGTGTCTTAGTAACAGAGATAACAGATTATAAATATTACAGCTGTTTTATCATCACAATCTTCCCCCTTAATATCATCGGCACTCGTGGGGTATGGGGCGAGCTGGCGAAGTGAGACTGTCGATTCTCTGCCGTCGTTGTGGCGAACAAAACGCATATTCAGGGTACTCTCGATTAATTCAACTTTTCAACTTGCGATTCTTGTTTTGAGTTTTTTGTCATCTTCTTCAACCATACTGGTCCAGGTGTCAATAGCCAGGTTGGTAATGGTTTTCCTTACTTGAGTTCTTGCATGTAAAAACATCCGCTCATGTGGTGTGCAGTTGGTGCTTGTGCATAATAGGGAACGAGTTGGTGTCAATAGCCAGGTTGGTAATGGTTTTCCATTACTGGTTTCTTGCATGTAAAAACATCCGCTCATGTGGTGTGCAGTTGGTGCTTGTGCATAATAGGGAACGAATAGATTTAAGGGCATCGGGGAGAACTTGTTCCCAGTGACTGTTGTTCAAACCTCTCGATTTTAGGGCTAGCATCACACTTTTCCATATAACTCCATTGTACCGTTCGACTTGCCCATTACCGGCTGGATTATAGGGCGATGTTCTGCTGCTGGCAATCCTTTTGATAGTAGGAAATTTTTCAAAGCTGATGACATAAACGATGTTCCTCTATCGGAATGTATGTAAGACGGTACACCAAAAAGAGAGAATAGTGATGTAAGGTGTTTTATTACTGTATTAGTAGTCATGTCAGGACAGGGGAAGGCAAATGGGAATCTGGAATATTGTCTATAAGAACTAAAATATACTTGTTCCTTGAACTTGATTGTAGTGGGCCTTTGGAAATCATATAAAGACGTTCAAATGGTCGAGTTGCTTTGATAAGGCTTCATTCAACGGAAGTGAGTATTATGCACAAGTGGATGGATCTTTTTGAAAATTCTTTTATCCATTTGGAGTAGTGTGCAAGCATTCCAAGGACACGCTTCAATTCTTCTGATTTTTTGGAGCTGGTAAGTCAAGGAGTGGTTTCAATCGATCTGGATCGGGCTTAATAATACCCTGACCAATTTCGAATCCCAGAAAGGTTAAAATTCTCCATAGATATTTTACACTTTCTTCATTAATCGTGAGGCCATATTGTTCTGTTGCTCTCCAGAAATTTTCTAATTTTCATCATGTTCTTTTGGGTCCTTCCGCATACAATAATATCATCTAAATAGGCATAACATGATGTCAAATTTCTTGTTCTATGATTTGATCAATCACTTTCTGGAAAAGCAGCTACTCCATTCGTGACTCAGAACGGAATTCTTTTGAATTGATACAGTTTGTGTCCAACTTCAAATGCGGTGAAATGCCTTCCTCAGGCAAGTTGGTATCTGGTGATTTCAGGTCAATATAATTTATAGAGTTGGAAAAGAGAATATACCAGCAGATACACTATCAAGAGTCTGTGCCACTGTTGTTTGTTTGGGAACAAGTTCTCCCAGTGTCTAATAATGCCAATGTATCTATTCCATTAACACGTATAGGACAAGACATTTTGAGATGTCAGTGCTGGTATTTGCTGCTGAAATTACTGTGGCAGATACCATTGGTGTTTTTTTTATCGTTTCGTGCTCTGCATACTTTTGAAAAAGGCCTATTCGATTACAAGTTAGCATGGTTGTCCTTTTTGCTGGGCATTGGCTATTATCAGTATGATTATTATAGCCACAAAATCTGCATTGAATCTTCTTTTGGTAAGAATTACGGACTAAAGTCGTTTTCTCGGTATTTTTATTCTCGTTTGCTAGGACTGTGTTAACATATTCTGAACTGGTTTTGTATTCTTTAGCAATGTTTTCAGCATTCTCTAACATTCGTGCTTGTGAGATAGCGTCTTGCAAAGTTAGCGATTTCATTTCGAAAAGATGTTGTCTGATTTTCGATGATTCTAATCCGGAGATGAACGCGTCTCGGATATATTCACTTTTGTTATCGTCAGCCATGACTGCTTGAAAGTTACATGGTAAACTTAGCCGTTTTAGTTTATTATAGAATTGATCAATTGATTCTCCATGGGTTTGTTTTGCTTTAGATAAGCAGTAACGTGCATGTATACATTTTGAGGTTTTATAAGCTTTCTTCAAGATTGTTATAGCTTCTTCAAATGATATACAATTGCAAATACTTTCAAAAATATTCGGTGACACATAATTGATCAAAACATTCAATTCATCCTTTTCGGGATTGAATTGTTTTTTTAAGAAGTTTAAAAATGTTACCTTCCAATGTCTCCACGTTTTCGGTGCTTCATCTGAATCTTGGTCAATCGATAAAACTGTTGGTTTCAGTATTTTTCCAAGCATTTGGTTTTGCGAATCGTTTTCTCCTTCACTGACTAAATCTTGACGTTTACTCGTTTTTCTTTCGGACCCATTTATGTTATTTATTTAATGTCGAATAATTGTAATAGAATTTGACTCAACACGAGCTTTATTCGACATTAAATATGTGTCTTAGTAACAGATAACAGATTATAAATATTACAGCTGTTTTATCATCACAGTCCTTTTTTCGAATTTCAGGACAAAAGCAGTGATTTGTTGATTGTTGACAATTGCAGTTTACTTGGTGTATTTTATACTTTCTATTCATGAGGTTGTGTTTGGGCATTGGTGAGAAAGTCATGAATACGCTTTAGAAGCATTTAAAGTAAGCAGATGTTCATCGAGCCAAGATTGTGCTACTCTGACCATTTTCTGCGCTAAGGTGCACGTCCTCCCAGGAATTGCCAGTGAAAGTGAGAGCGGTATCATCAGCAAAGGATACGATTGAGCAGTTCCCAATGTCAACTTTAAGAAAATCATTAATATAAATTTGGAAAAGTATTGGTGATAAAACAGTGCTTGAGGCAGACCATATTCAGTAGTTTTTATTACTTGATAAAGTATTCAGCGTAAGTAGTTGATACCGTTCAGTTAGATAACTATTAAAAGTTTGAGAGGTGAGCCTCTGATTCCAAGGTGTTCCATCTTCTCTAATAATCTTGACTGGGATACAGTGTCAAAAACCTTTGCCAAGTCTAAGAAAGTTGTTAAAGTTTTCTTTTTACTGTTGAAGTTTTCAATTCTTTCCAAAAGTCGATATTGCATCTTCTGTTGATATGCCACTCTTAAATCCATACTGATTTCTGTTGATAATTCTATGTTTATTCAAATAACTTACTAGTCTCTTCTTTATAATTTTCTCCATCATTTTAGCTAAATTATTTATTAAACTTATTGGGCGATAATTTGAGGGGTTTGATTTATCACTGATTTATAAAGAGGAACAACTTTAGCAACTTTAAATAGTTTAGGAAAATAACCTACCAAAAAAATTTATTTATTATCATTTTAAGAGGCTCTACAATATAGGAAGCTATTTTTTCAGACAGGCAGAACTCAAATTGTCTACTCCTGAGAAGAGTTACTTCTGAGAGAATTGATTGTGTCTATTATTTCATCATTGTTTGTATCAGCAAATAAAATGAGTTGAATGAGGGGATTGACGATCGGCATGAGTACGTTGTCTAGGGCTGTTATTTATTATTTTATTAGCATATAATTGACCTACATGCGTGAAATGTGGTGGTTAGAACTTCGGGATCTATATTTGGTATTTTTTTATCTCGTTTATATTCAATAGATCATTGATACACTCCCATGTCTTTTTCGAATTGCCCTGCTTTGGAGTAGTATATTATTATAGTAGTCATACTTCGATTTTTTTATCATGTTGTTTAATGTGTTTCTGTAGTTTTTATATAGTGATTTGAGAAAGTTGTTTTGAGGCTGTTTTTTTATTTCTGATGCATTTTATCTCGTTTTCTTATTGACGTTATTAATCCTGCAGTTATCCAAGCTTGAGAGGCTTTAGTTTGTGTGGTGCAATTTTTATTGGGGTTGCATTTCCAATCTCAGTGGATAATGCATCAACGAATAATTCAACAGCATTTTCAATATTCAAATCAAGTTGTGATGCAACCTCGGACCAATTGTACTTCTTAAGATTATTTATCAAATCATGGTAGTTTATAGATTTTCTAGTGTTAATCTTGGTTCAGTTCTACCAGTATTTTCTCCAAGACCAATGTTTATACAAGTCAGATAGTGGTCAGTAATACTTGTTTCATTATTGATCCAATAATAGACTCACAAACATCATTTGTTTTTCTGTAAAATATGTGATCAATACATGATTGGGATCCGTTTATTTCTCGAGTAGGTTATTAATGTAAGATTTAAAACCATTTGATGACAAAAGATTGAAATATTCATTAACAAAGTTTGTGTTACTGTTTATATCTATGTTTGTATCACCGATGATTATTATGTTTTGACTATTTTCATGTTTCAAGTAATCAATGCAATCATTCAGACTATTGAGAAAAATTTGCAAATTAGAAGAAGGTGAACGGTAAATAGTAACTATTGTGAATTTAATATTTTCATCAGGTATACTGACACTCAGTATTAGAGAATTACATTCGAGTAGAAGAAATTTATGTTTTCAACATTGAATGTGTTCCTAGTAAAAATACAAACTCCATCGCATTTATTCAGTCTACCTGGTACACTATGAATTGAATAATCATTCAAACTGTGATTAATTGTGCTATCGTTAATCCAAGTTTCACTAAGT
>NW_024091206.1:0-22118 GCF_014356525.2 Nilaparvata lugens | reverse complement strand
TGATGAAGTGACAAGATTACAATGTTCGGCTACATTCAACGATTATCTCACATTATTTATTCACCGAATAGCATACCAAATAGTGCGAAATTATGCGAAAGTTAGTTTCCATATGAATTGGATAGAAGCGAAATCTCATAATTTGACAGAAGATCAAGTAGGTGATTTAATAACTGATAAGATGGGATTAAGTATCTACGCCGATGTTCTAAAACCCTAAAGTTAGGATCATATCAATCTTTAATCGATTTTCACTATGCAAATTGCTTGGGAGAAATAGCTACATTCTATTTCAATCTTCACATGCATTTTTCCAAGCTGAAACAAGAGTATGTACGTGTTAATGTACGAATTAGAACAGAGATGCATTCGTCCTTGTGAACTCTGCAAACGTGCCGATACTCGAGTATTGAATTAGAGCGGAACTGCATTTGTCCTTGTAAGCTATGTGAACTGAAATTGCAAAACGTGACAAAAGTGACGTATTGAATTAGAGCACAACAGCAATCGTGCTTGTATGCTCTCCGAAGTGAAATTTTGAAACATGTTAATCATCAGGTAAGAGCAGAATTGGTGCGTAATGATAACGCTCAAGGTTGTCTCACGCTAAGCAATCGTTGCTACATAGTGTTGTGAAAACTACAACAAGAAATGACAATGTTTTTCTGTTTGATAATATGTTGAGAATGTAAGATTTGTTAGAATGATTTATATCAATATAGATTCAGAAAAGAACTTTGAATTCACTATTATTCTTCCAAAGAATATTCAACAATGCTTGCCACATAAAGAGTTTTGAAAAAGATGGGATTTGAATGTTACTACTGGACATATATTCTCGGAAGAATGATAAAATCTCATCTAGAATTTATGATAGTAAGAAGATCGTTTCACTTAAATCTCCCAGTGTTCATTGTGTGTACAACTCGTTGTCAAGATTATGTTTCAGTTAAATTTGAGAGTAAGATATTCATTTCACAAGAAGTTCGTTTCACTTAAATCTGACAGTGTTCGTTGTATTTACAACCCATTGACAAGAACATGTTTCAGTTAAGTTCGTTTCACTTGAATCTGTCAGTAGATTACCTCTCTCTCACACACATATCTCTCGCTATTCATCTATAATTTTGCTGTATTGTAAGCTATTGTATATAAGTGTATAAGCCAGTATATATTGTAATCTACATAAATAAAGTACTCAATCAATCAATCAATCAATCGCTCTCTACTATTAATCATCAAATAGACTATGACTAAATGTAATTGAGCATGACTAAATGTAATTAGCTATGACTATATTAACTAGAGCATGACAAGAGAGAGAGAGTATCATCTTCCTCTCCTTCTATCTATGACTAATGTAATTGAGCATGACTAAATGTAATTAGCTATGACTATATTAACTAGAGCATGACAAGAGAGAGAGAGTATCATCTTCCTCTCCTTCTATCTATGACTAAATGTAATTGAGCATGACTAAATGTAATTAGCCATGACTATATTAACTAGAGCATAACAAGAGAGAGAGTATCATCTTCCTCTCCTTCTTCTTCTCCTTCTTCCTCCTCTTCTTCTTCTCCTTCTTCTTCTCCTTCTTCTTCCTCTTCTTCTAGAGAGAGAGAGAGAGAGAGGTTCTTCTAAGGGGGCGGGAGAGGTGCGGGAAGGTGCGGGGGGAAGGGGGGGGAGGTAGGATGGGTGCGGGGGGAGGGGGGAGGGGGGGAAAAGTCGCAAAAAAAGGCGGTTGAATCCGGGTTATGTATCTACTTATGACTGCATACTTTTTATAAACTGCTCTACCTACCTACCTACCTACTTCATGCACGAGATAGAGGTTACAAAGTCCATTCCTCAAGGATGGGTGAACCCCCCATTAGTTTCCCAGGAAAAAGACTCATGCCAGTTGATAGATCTGATAAATAACTATACAGGGTATGAATTTGAAAAAAAATCGTTAGAGCCGTTTTTGAGAAAATCGTGAAAAACATGGTTTTTTGGTAATTGCCATTTTTCTCAAGAATATTACGGATCTCCTGCAATTTTCTAAGAAATGAAAATTTCTTACTCATGTCAGTGGATAGGGTTTTTAAATAGCTATCCATGGTATAAATTTGAAGAAAATCGTTGAAGCCGTTTTCGAGAAAACCGTGAAAAACATGGCTTTTTAGTCATTATTCGCCATTTTTTTCAAGAATATTACAGAGCTCCTGAAATTTTCTCAGAAATGAGACTCATGCCAGTTGATAGATCTGATAAATAACTATACAGGGTATGAATTTGAAAAAAAATCGTTAGAGCCGTTTTCGAGAAAAACGTGAAAAACATGGTTTTTTAGTGATTATCCGCCATCTTGAATTGAATTTTATTGGATTTCTTATTGTCGGATCCTCATGGTATGAGGACCTTAAGTTTAAAATTTCAAGTCAATTGGTTGATTAGGAATGGAGTTATCGTGTTCATAGACATACACACATACACACACACATATACACACACACACACACACACACACACACACACACACACACACACACACACACACACACACACACACACACACACACACACACACACACATACAGACCAATACCCAAAAACCAGTTTTTTGGACTCAGGGGACCTTGAAACGTATAGAAATTTAGAAATTGGGGTATCTTAATTTTTTTCGGAAAGCAATACTTTCCCTACCTATGGTAATAGGGCAAGGAAAATAAAAAGAAAAATATTGAGTGAGAAAACATAAATTGAAGAGGATAAGAAAATGAAGTTAATGATCAGAAAATCCTATCAGAGTCAAGATGTCTCCACACCCTATCAAGCTTTCAGTAACACACTATAATCAGATTCACTTCAAATTGTCAGTATCCCTTATGGAATAGCATCAGCGCTTCTCATTTAACCAATGCTGACAAGAGTTTATTTCACCACCTTAGGTGGTCTACAAGACCTGTCATTATTATTTCAAAGTTAAAGGTCAAATAGCGAATATGACAGGTTTTAGCAGATGATAGAGAGAGAGTGAGAGTGAGAGATACAGAGTGTGAGAGAGAGCTAGAGAGAGTAAAGAGTGTGAGAGAGAGCGAGAGAGAGTGGGAGAAAAAGTGTGAGAGAGATTGTGTGAGATAGAGAGAAAGATAGAGCGAGTCAGAGCGAGAGACAGAGTGAAAGAGAGAGTGAAGAATGTGAGAGAAAGTAAGAGTGAGAGTGAGAGAGAGATACAGAGTGTTTGAGAGAGCAAGAGAGAGTAAAGCGTGTGGAGGGAGCGAGAGAGAGAGTGGGAGAAAAAGTGTGAGAGAGATTGTGTGAGATAGAGAGAAAGAGAGAGCGAGTCAGAGCGAGAGACAGAGAGAAAGAGAGAGTGAAGAATGTGAGAGAAAGTAAGAGTGAGAGTGAGAGAGAGATACATAGTGTTAGAGAGAGCAAGACTGAGAGAGAAAGTGAAAGAGAGAGTGATGAGTGAGAGAAAGTGAAAGCTAGAGTAGAGAGAGTGAGATAGAGATTGAGAGAGCGAGACAGAGCGAGAGAGATTGAGAAAAAGAGAGTAAAGAGTGTAAGAGAGAGAGAAACAGAGTGTTAGAGAAAGCGAGAGTGAAAGAAAGAGTAAGGAGAGTGAGAGAGAATGAGATAGAGATACAGAGTGTGAGAGAGCGAGACAGAGCGAGAACAGGGGTGCCCAAAGCATGTTTTGATGTCGTAAGTTGCGACATGAGGCTGAATTTTGGGGGGGATTTTTGGAAAAAAAATAGGGAAAAGGGGAGGAATTTTCAATATTTTGAGAATTTTGGGGGGGAATTTTTCGACATGGACCATTGGGGGGATGGGCACCCCTGAGCGAGAATATAATAGAATGACAGCCTTTATTTTATACCTAGGAGGGCGAAGTAAGGGCGCAGTCGACCCTCTCTTACACCTAAACCTCAAGGAGAGTGAGAGGAAGCGAGAGATTGTGAGAAAGAGAGAGTAAGAAGTGTGAGAGAGAAAGAAAGAGTGATAAGTGTGAGTGAGAGAGATATACAGAATGTTAGAAGAAGTGAGAGTAAGGGAGGGACAGTGAAAGTGTGAGAGAGAGAGATACGGAGTGTGAGAGAGAGCGAGACAGAGCGAAAGTGAAAGTAAAGAGTGAGAGAGAGATACACAGTGTGAGAGAGAGGAAGGTGTGAGAGAGTTATTGAGTAAGAAGGAGAGAGTGAATGAGAAAAAAGTGAGAGAGATAGTGTGAGAGAATTAGAGAAGGGTCGCCCTGAGAACATACCCTCTGCAGACATATCGAGTTAGCCTAATGGAGTTAGAGTTTAAGAGCCAGCACCCTGTCTTAACACAGCAATTCCATTAAAACATCAGATGTTAACATCAATTTTGATCTCATGCTATAATCCCCACCTCGCGATTAGCTTGCAAAATGAAAACATCTCCTGAATTTCCCACGAGAGCTTTTCATTCTCATAAATGCGAGGGAAATGCTCACCTGTGATACAATGATCTGTGAATATCTGGGTTAACTTTAGTGAGCTATTTGTTTGTTGAATGTTGAATTCAAGAATACTGGTATGTCTCTGTTGGAAGTTCAATTTGTCTCTTGAGGGTAAGGATTCCACACAGCCGAGTATTCTATGAATACTATCATCATTTTATTTATTTATTTATTTATTTATTTATCACATTGTGTACAAATACTTAACATGAGGAAAGGCACAACAGGCTCATGCCCAAAACTGTCCCATTTCCAATTTATACTATACTGTCCAAATCAAAAAGTTGGTTATGTCACTCTCACTTTTCAAAATACAATTTACGCTCTTCAATACTCAGATAAACGAGCAAATTTTGAATCAAATAGATACCATTAGAGTCTAGAATCGAAAAATCTAAAACAGTAACTTAATAATTATTATTCAAAAAGATCTTGAATGAAACTAGAAATTTTTAAGCTGAATACTTCACACTTTACGAAAAACCACAGCTTTTTCACCTTCATCAATTAATAGATATAATCTATATATATATATAAAAGCGAAATGGCACTCACTCACTGACTGACTGACTGACTGACTGACTCACTCACTCGCAGAACTAAAAATCTACCGGACCAAAAACGTTCAAATTCGGTAGGTATGCACAGTTGGCCCTTTAGAGGCGCACTAAGAACGGATTTGAAAAGATTTCCAAAGATACGCCCAAAATCTGCGTTTTTCCAGCGTTTTTTAGCGTTTTATTTATTTATTTATTTATGTCATTGACAATTATTACAAATCATAATTATAATAAATATACTATGATTGGGTGAAGACAACAGGCATAGCCCAAAACTGTCTTCTCCCAAATTTTTACAAATAAAAGTTTCAAAAAAGAATAAGGTTAAGATTTCACTTTCACTTCAAAACGTCCAATTTCCACTTCAAAACTAATGACTAAACTAAAAATTTTGAATTTTGATATTTAAAAACTGATTAAAAACAAAAATATTTCACTCAAATCTCTACAAATTGGAAATTTTTGAGTAATTTAAAAAAATTTTGAGCCAGAAAAGAAACACAACTTCAGCTTTATCGAGAACAAATGAGCAGAAATTGTTCAAATTTAGTACAGAAGATCACCTAGGGTGAAATAATGTTGTATTGGAAGAAATTTGCAATAACGTCAAAGATACACCCCATAATTAGCGTTTTTCTTGCTTTTTCTCAGATTTATCGAGAACAAATGAACAAAAAATGTTCAAATTTACTACAGAAGCCCCTTCTGGGGTGTAATAATGTTGTGTTAGGAGGAATTTGAAATAACGCCAAAGATACACCCAAAATTATCGTTTTTTGCGTTTTCTCAGTTATTTCATGAAGTAATAGACAAAAAAAATCAATTTTGGTACAGGGGTTTAGCTAGGGTCTAAAAATTTTGTGATGAGGTGACTTTAATATTTCATCAAAGATACGCACAAAATCAGTGTTTTTCCAACGTTTTTCTGCGTTTTCTCAGTACTTTGACTTTCTGATGGAATGAAGTATGCTCAAATGAAAAATGCAGGCGAGCGAAGCGAGCCCGCTGATCTAATTTTCGGACGATCCAGTCGGGGGTCCAGGGGGCGGAGCACCCTGGCTAGACGGATATGGCGAGCGAAGCGAGTCTGACGGCTAGTTCATTATAGGTATCAGTAATTTCATCATTAAATCAGTAGAGTTAATTTGAGAAATACGATTTTTCTCCGAAGATTATTCTTTATTCTTTATTCTTTATTGATTGATATAATAAGTATACATCATATAAATGATAGGGAGAGGAAAAATAAGGTAACCTTGTGCTATTCCTCTCCCCAATTCAGATATGGTTACACATAGTCCGAAATAGGTTAAGTATTGTAGCTCTTCATTTCGCAAAATTTTCAGACCACTAATATGTTCACAAAGTAAATTTTCAAATTTAGATGTTTCAAAACAAAAAATAGAACAGATATTTCACATTATTATCACTTGACTAGAGAAGATTCATATATTAAAGAAATAATTTTGAAAAAGAACCGAAAAAACAAACTTAATTCTAGAAGCACAGCTGTATTAGATATTCCTAAAAAGAAAGAAATTCCTTTATCAACAACCAATTATAACCCATAACAGAATCGTTCTGTAAATCTTCCATTTTTGACTTAAGATCAAAAATTGGTGAGATGCAGTTAAATTTTTTCATAATGAAACACTGGGATGTTGTCTAGGAGTATCAAGAATTTATTGAATAATTACATACATGTAATAAATATTAATTACATACATGTAATTATTGGAAAATTACAAACATGTTCTAACACTTATGGTGAAATCTTCATCAACACTATAGATGACACCATAATTATCAAGGTCTATAAATACAGGCCATGACACAATCCCGTGATGCATTGCAAAATCGCCATTTTATGGGGTCCTAGTTAACCAATTTTCAAATTTATCAGCTGTTAACATTATGGATTGAACAACATGATGTGTTATTTTGTAATATGGTTCAAGGGATATTGCTTGGCTTTGAATTGTAAAAAAATTGTTCCGACAGAAAAATAATAAATTAGATTCCAACTAGGAACTGAATTGTTGATTTCTATATTTAATTGATCGGAACTTGAAACTCTTTTTGAAATTGGCCTCGCTTATTTCTGTCTTGTCCCAATGCCTTTTGAATCAAAATCCTTGATTTACAAGAACAAGAACAATTTTTTATAATACATTAGCTGTCAGGCTCGCTTCGCTCGCCATATCCGTCTAGCCAGGGGGCTCCGCCCCTGGACCCCCGACTGGATCGTCCAAGAATGAGATCAGCAGGCTCGCTTCGCTCGCCTGCATTTTTCATTTGAGCATTTTTATCATAAATTAGGACAATCAAGTCGGGGGTCCAGACTAAACGGATATGGCGAGCGAAGCGAGCCTGACGGCTAGAAATATAATATTCCCAGGATTGAAGTAGCAGTGCCCAATCAATTTTTCCGCGATAAATGCATTTAAATCTTCAATGCATTTGAATCGCCAACCTAACAAAGTCAACTCAACTTAATGCCAACCTGACAAAATTATTAATTTAGTTGCCAGTTAACAACTGTTTCGAAGAGGTACTCTATCTAGATTATAGTTCTATAGTAACATATGATATGGAAATTTCAATTATAATTAAGAGATTGGGAGAAGAAGAATATACATGCTAAAAGACAAACTTAAAACCCTTAAAAACAACCCTTAGAGTTAAAATATTGCCAAAAGATTTCTTAGTGCGCCTCTAAAGGGCCAACTGAACATACCTACCAAATTTGAACGTTTTTGGTCCGGTAGATTTTTAGTTATGCGAGTGAGTGAGTGAGTGAGTGAGTGAGTCAGTCAGTCAGTCAGTCAGTGAGTGCCATTTCGCTTTTATATATATAGATGAATGAGCATTTTTTTTGTATTGCTGATGTAAACAATAAAACTTGAAACTTGAAACATTTATTATTTAAATTTCATTATTAAAGAATTGAAGGCCTGAATTCACATATTATCTGAACTAGAATATTGTTTCTAAAATGCATAATTTTGTTACGAGCAAATTGAATTAGATTGGATTTTCAAATGTACCGCCATAAATACCCCATAAAATGGCCGCTCCTTAAGGAACATGAGTGTCATAACCTGTATTTATAGACCTTGCACCATTTATGATTGTGTAGAAACATGCATGAAATTTTCAATAAATTCTTGAAATTCCAAGGCATTATTCCAGTGTTCAATAAATTACTTCCATTTTCATTGGATTATAGAATTTTCTATTTTTATCAGTTATTTATTTCATTTCTTCATCTTTCAGTAAATCCCAGTTATTTTTAATGAATGATCTATCATTTATGCTACTTTCTGCAGTGCCAAACTCTTTCTATGAATGGATCTGGAATTGAAGGTCAGTGGAGTTCATAGAGTTCATACTCTCTTCACACTTTCAACTGATAAGTTCAAGATAAGTTGGAGTAAAAAGCCAAGATAACTTTTTTTCTCTTGATCTTCGCTTCCAAGCTGTTTTCAAACCACCACTTATCAGCCCTGATAAGTGACATTGATTGATCAATTTCGTACAGAACATCTAGATCATTGATGAGGGTAATCATTATTCATAAATATTGATGTCCCAGCATTTTTCTCTCTGGCATCAATCTGAACGAAGGATCAGCTCTCACATTCCACCTCACTGGAGAATTATGGCGAGAAGAACATTAATCTTCCAAAGATCTCATCCATTTTCTTATTTGTTATCTCTTTCGCTCATCTTATCATTCATCTTCGTTTTCCTTTCTCTCTTTTTGTAGTTTTCTTCTCACATACTTTCACTTCTATGTGCCGGTTGCACGAAAGCCGGTTAAATTTTAACCGTGATTAATTTCACGAGAGCCAATCAGAGAAGGCCTTGGCCAAGTGAGTATGCATAGTCCCATTGAAACTCAGGGGAAAATATTTTCGCCAGACTGCACAAAAAGCAGCTGTTTTCCAGTCCCTACGTACATCTGAAAGATATTGTTTGCAGACGACTCTCGTCTGCCGTCAGAACAGGTTTCTTTCCGGCCTAGGCCGGAAAGACTACCCTTTCCAGCCGCTAACATGGAACTAAGAAAGGTGATCAAAAACCAGCTGATCAAAAAACGTTTCATAATTTGTGTTCATTATTCAATAATTAAAACATTTATAGACTAATAATAATCTTATTATGTCATTTGGAAGAATAAAAAAGTATGAACTCAACCTCCCACATAATTGAACATCACCTTTTGGGTTATTTAGACAAATCAGAATAAAAAATTAAAATACTTGGACAATTTCCCGATATTCAGATTACCTCAGATTTGCTAGAGCTATCACCTTCCACTTCTGCTCTCGGAAGTGCTTAGTAAACAACTATTCTCTTATTTATATATATTGTTTATTTTTGTGTGTGGCGAAAAATAGCGTTCGCACCACGGGCAAAAATGTTTTTCCGGCTCTCAATGTTTTCTAGTCCTCGGCCTACGGCCTCGGACTTGAAAACCGATTTCGAGCCGGAAAAATCTCATTTTTTGCTCTTGGTGCGAAATATACTGGACAATCCACTGATACTGATATACTGGGAATCCTGTTTAAGAGTTGAGTGTAACAGAGAATCTGATTCAAAATGAATTGACAACAATGACGTTCTATCATTCTCACTGACTTTGGAACGTGCTGAATGTTACTAAATGCAATTCCAATTTTTTCCATAATATTGATTCACGGTGACTCATCACTATGAAGAATAATATATTGATAAAATGGTGACAAAGGATATATGATGATTGGTGGGAGAGATTTAGAGAACTAAGAATGATACTGATATATGAAAAGTAAGGCAAAACTGTTGTCTACTCACCGTTGCAAGCTTATCGAATTTGGCAAACAGGTCATTGAGCACTCGAACAAGCTCTTGAGCACTGCATTGGCTGGCCCAAGCTGCAAATAAGAAGCCAATCAATTCATGATTTCACTTTTTGTGTAGTTGAGAAGTTGATATTGTGGTAATTATTCATATTGAATGAAAAAGACTAAGAAATTGTCAAAAAACCACTGATTTATTGATAATTAGAAAGACCAGTCTCGGTTATTACACCATTGTCAATCTCTGATAAACTAAAACTAAAAACAAGAGCAACAAAATTTATACTAGTAGTTGCATACTAGTAGAAATTCTGCTGCTCTTGTTTTTAGTTTTAGTTTATCAGAGATTGACAATGGTGTAATAACCGAAACTGGTCTTTCTAATTATCAATAAATCAGTGGTTTTTTGACAATTTCTTAGTCTTTTTCATTCAATAATTCATGATTTTCTCAAGGAACAAATGGTTTTCAATCAATCATTAGGTATGTTTCTCATGTAGGCTGTTTCTCTTATGTGATTGATATAGAAAACTAAGGCATCTAGAATACATTGCAGTCTGTGATATATTGTATATACGGTATTCCAGATACCTTGATATGAACGAAGAAAAGTATGATTGTATCAAGTTTTGGAATGATAGTAGTTGACGAGAGGAACAATAAGATGTCATCACATTGGCGAAATTCACTCCTATTCTTCAGTTATAAGCATTTGAAGATGAGTGATTTCTCTGATCTGTGAATAGAGGTAAGATTTATGTTTGAGTGAATAAGTCACCCTGTATTGTAGCGAAACGTCTCATATTATAGCAAGACACTTGTTAGGTCAACCTCTATCCATATTCCGAATATCAACCGAATCTGGCACATTTGTATTTTTCATAAATCAACAATTCACTGGATGCGAATATGGTTATTTGTGCAACCAGTGCGCAAAGTGACAGTTCGCTGCACCGAAGGAAACGTTTATGCCCGAGCCGTAGGCGAGGGCGGAATGGCTTCTTAAATGCAGCAGAGGAACTTTGCGCACGTATTTCACATTTAATTTTTCCTACAGTTACCATTGAATTTATGAGAAGTTGTTGATTGAATATTTATGGGTAAAATGATGGCTGAAATCCATCAAATGTTTGTGTGTATGTGATGCTGCTATTAATAGCAACCTTAATTCATTTAAAAATTAATAATCCAATTGAAGTTGAAATTTCTCAGCCAAAGTTCTCATTTTTATTCATTCTAGAATCAGAAAAAATACAGATGGAACAAAAACTTCACATTCAAAATACACGCCAACAGCTTGTTGGCTGAACCGAGATGCAAGATGGCTGAACACAACAAGATGGCTGAACCGACAAGCGCGTGACCTAGCGGGAAGAATCGTACCTAAGTTTGTTTCATCCAGCTAAAAATTACTGAAACACGATTAACGAGAAAAATTAACGAGAAAAATGCTCAAAGTAAACTGAAAAATATTTATAAAAATAACATAGACAACAGAGAATATTTATTGTAGTATTGTTATGTTTTTTATTATTCTTATTTATATGAATATCGAACGGTAATCATTTAACCTCGAAATTCGAATTTTATAATGTATATTTGCTACTTTTCTCATTTCTTGCAGTTGAAATAATAATTATAAATAGAAAAGAACTATTATTTATCATTTAATGATGAGGATTCGTAAATGATGATTATTTAATAATTATGATTTAGATGAACATTATTCTTGTTTTAGATTTCTAGATTGGGATTTTATCATAAATGTAGGGTAGCCATTGAAATGATTCTTATCTAAATCTAACCACAGTCATTTTTACCAACTTAATTTTTGTTTTCGTGCACTAATCCTCCATATAACCCACCAACTATTTTGTGTTGCCATGTTGCAAATCTGGAGTGCAGAAAAATTTTTCCCGCACTAGAGCGGAAAAGTGAATCTTTGCGTTCTGTAATCAGTGCAGGAATCGTCACTTTTCAAGGTAACTGTGGAAAAATAAATAACGTCTTAACGTCATAAATAACATTTTCACTGATGTGAAATAAACGACAGATTAATCAACATTAGGATATACGACAACTACGTCTTTCTAGCAAAGCTGCGCTATGTGTGAGGACACTCCTCCTGTTTCTATAAAATACAGTAAAATAAACATAACATTAGCTGCTGGAAAGCGAAATGTGCGTGTTCGTGGCGCATAAGTCTGTACGCACCTTTACATCAACATTAACATCAGCTTCGAATGATGAATTCAGTGAATTAAATGATGCTGTTGAATTTTTTTTTTTTTTTTTTAAACATCTTTATTGCCCATAAAAACAAAATACAAAATAAAAAACTTACAAAAGAAATATTCTAGATTATATTAATATATTATGCTATTTTACATATAAATTATAATTACATGGCACCACCCAGCAAGGGCAAAACCCTGACCGCTGAGTGAGAGTATCAGCTGTTAGACAATATAAAAAATTTATTTACTAATAATCAAAGCTACAAAAAAATCGAAGTTAACAATAAATTACTAGTCAAGTAATTATAATATTTGACTGATGTCGAAGAAAAAATTTTGTATCACCCACTTATTTATCTGTTCCATCCTCTGTCTACCCCTATTAGAAAGATATTCTGACAATGCATTTGGCATTATATTTATTATTTTTGAGCTAAGATACCCCAATTGTCTTCTCACTATTGTCAAATCTGAATAGTTAATATTATAAATGTTATGAGATGTAACTCTCAGGTTATACATAGAAACGTTATTATTCACTGTAAATTCCTCCTTCCTCATCCATGCATAATAAAGAAGTTTCTTTATATAAATTTGACGTACTGTCATCACTTCAAATTCGGCAAATGTTTCACTACTAGAAAAAGCCCTTGGCTTATTAAGAATTGCTTTTATTATCATTTTTTGAAATGTAAAAATTTTATTCATGAAAACATCATACGCTCCTCCCCATACCACTAACCCATATTGCAGCACCGATTGAACATAGGCAAAGTAAAGGACCCTAAGTAATTTAATGTCTAATATTTTACGGACTTTATAAAAGATAAAGGAAATAAATTTTAAGCGTTTACAAATATATTCTATATGAGGCTCCCACTTAAGGTTACAATCAACCATGATGCCCAGATACTTTATAGATTTTTCATTTTTTAGTTTAGGGCATGCACAATCCTTCCATTTTTCAAAATCACAATTTGTATGTATTTTTAAATTCATAGCATCATTTGGTTGACCAACTATTGTAGGAGAAAATGTAATATATTTAGTTTTTGATGTATTTATACTCAATGTATTAATATCAAGCCATTGTTTAACCATGGATATTACTCTTTCTGCTCTCGAGTACGTCTCTAACCATGAGCGGTCCTTAACAATTCAATTCAACATTACTGAAGTGTCGTATCCAATGAATGTATAAGTAGAAGTAGTACTATACTACTATAAGTAGTAATAGAACTATTTATTGGATTGAGTTTGGTTGCTATTTATTGAAGTTTTTCAGTTTATCATTATTGATAGTTTGACACCTTGTGAGACCGGACTCCCCAATGAACTATTTATTTCTCCACGAGCATTTATTATTCATAGATGATAATCAACTTTGAGCACTCACCAGTAAATCCCTTGATATCAGCGAACAGTATGCTGACATTCTCGTAGCAGTGCAGATAAATGCGGTGGAATTGGTGCGGTGTGAACGAGCCTTTCTCTGCTTCCGTCGCTATGTCTCTGATCATTTCTTTGGCTACGAAGTCTGGCAACACTGCAAAAATCATTAGAATTGGATTGAAAATCAATTATTCATCTGGCAACACTGCCAAAATCATTAGAATTGGATTGAAAATCAATTATTCATCTGGCAACACTGCCAAAATCATTAGAATTGGATTGAAAATCAATTATTTAAATTGGAGGAACAATGATTCGCAAAATTATTGAGACAAAGCGATAAACGTATCATTCATTTCATTTCATTAAGTTTCCATCACGTACTTGTGGATGAGAATACTGCGTGAGGTCTACTGTTCACAGAACTACTAGTAACTATTGTTGTGTATCAATGATTTCTGTAGCCCAAAACTTAGACGTGAGTAGCCTTTCATAGTTATCAAATTGGTTTCATTGGGAAGCTGGGCTTTAATTCTTCTCTTAAGATTAAATGCCAATCACATTGGATTACTAATCCACGGTGAACTCTCATATCTCATAATATTATCTGACCTCTCCAATTTCAAACGATGTTTCAAATCCTGGCTCTCAGGTATGCAATGATAACAATTTATAACACCTCAGCAAACAGCAAAGTCAGATAGCGCTGGATAAACGCTACAATTCAAATCTATCTCACACACACATTCACTCACTCACACACTCTCTCTCTCTTCCACTTATCCTATCACAAAGTCTATCTCACAGTAGTATCAAGCACGGTATATAGAAGAAGATTTTTCATCTAAATACCGTGGTATCAAGCACTCTCTCACTCTTTTTCCTTCTTTCTCGCTTCCTTCTCTTTTTCCTTCCTCTCAATACTTTCCACACTCTTTCTCTAGGTTGTATTAATTTCATTTATTGTATACAATACTATAATCATAATACAATTATGACATTGGAGGAAAAACTAGGCTGAGCCTGTACTATTTCTCTCCAAACGATTTGATTAAATGTTAATGTTGGCCAAAGTTTGAGGTTATGAATTTGCACCTATTTTGAATTGCTTAGCCACTTGATTTTCGGGCCAGAAATAGTGATTTGAAAATTTTGAATCTATAAGGTTGACGTGATACTCTAAATGAATCACAGAATGTATCACAATAAATTGAAAACTTGAGAAATATTGCACAATTTTTCGAAAAATCGCAAACCTACTCACTATTAAAAAGTTACAGCTTATGGTGTAATCGCTCAAGAGGCTTATTATACAGAGCCAGGTTTAGACTTTACAACGTAGTCTCCCTCTAGATCAGTTGAAGATCTACATACTAATGACAGTGTAGAAAGCGAGCCGATTCTCTGCCTAGCCACTGCCTTCTATCATAGAGAAACGATAGCATAGATATCCCATGGTATAGGGCGTTTATGTCGCAAGTTTAACTGTTATCCCAAGCGGATAGTTCACATAGTTCTTTCCTATGCAGCTGTGTGACGCTGGTAGTCTCTCAAATTGTGCCGTTCATACCCCAACAAAACAGTAAAAATTGACAATAATCGACAGGAATCGGCTTGAGATAACAGTAATAGTTCTTTCCTATGCAGCTGTGTGACGCTGGTAGTCTCTCAAATTGTGCCGTTCATACACTATCACCCCTACAAAACAGTAAAAATTGACAATAATCGACAGTAATCGGCTTGAGATAACAGTAAAAGTTGCGACATAAATTCCCTATACCATGGGATATCTACTTACGCTATTGTTTCTCTATGCTTCTATGGTGGAGAGCTGATATCAGTATATCTGATGTAATATGAACTTTTCATTCTTGTTCAATTATTTCGCCCTTACCTGAAAGTAGAAGCCTCTCTTGTTGATCGTTTTCCTTTTGTGTGTGATATCTTGTCTCAGTGGAGCGATGGGTCTCCAAGAACGCCTTCCTCTGTCCCCGGTCTGTCAGGTATTTGGTGTAGAGGCCGGCGAAGTTCACAGCCAGATACACCAACGCCATTGCTATCATCTGCCTCACAACGCAGCTCAAGTCTTTATACTGCAACAAAATGTCATTCAGAAATTTGAATTATTAACAAAAAATATTTTCCTATAGAGAGAATGAGAATGAACAGAGAAAGAGCGAAAAAATAAAAAACTGGAGTTGTAAACTAGAAGGGAGAGGGAGTTGAGAAAATTCAAAGAGACAGAAAACACGCAGGAGAGAAGGAAGAAAAATGAAGAAAATAGTTATTTGTATATCTAGAGTGAAAAGTACAACTTTTTTTCCCTGTGGGAGAAAGTTTGAAGCCCGAGGCGAAGCCGAGGGCAACAATTTTCCTAAGGGAGAAAAAGTATTTCTCGCTCGTGATGTACACAACATTTTTCCTCCATCTACATTTTTTTACAGAAACTGCAAATTAAATCATTCTAATAACTTACGTATTGGTGACAATGTTTCCTAACAACATAACCTAAAATCTAAAACCTAAAAACCGGTCGTCTGATTAGCACTGCCGATTGCGTTATCTATCGGCCAAAGTTGTAACAATTATATCAGCTGGGCAGGCTACCAAAAATGGCTGACTCCAGATCACGCGGTTCAGATTTGAATTGCAGATCAAAAATATATGTCGGCTGGTATTTTGAATAGAATAGAATATTTTAAAAATTGTATAAATTTTTATCGTCTACTAATATTAAGAATATAATATCATACAAAAATATATTTCATGAGTTGATCAAATTTCTGGTTGTGGTATTGAATTCAGTTGACTCAATGACAGACACCTCTATTACGCTTTCTCATCTGAGCTTAGACCTTCTAACCTATTACCATGTAAGTTTGTAAAATAGAGATGCTTCCCATGTTATTTAAATGGAGTCACTTTTCCTCCCTAGGGAGTTTTTCTGTTTTTTACTACCGAGAGCGAAAAAGTGACGCTTTAGTATTAGGTTTCAGGGAGTAAAGTAAGTACTTTAGACAGTAGGTGGAGGAAAAAATATTTTCCTATAGAGAGAATGAGAATGAACAGAGTAAGCGCAAAAAATAGAAAAAAAAACTAGAGTTGTAAACTAGAAGGGAGAGGAAGTTGAGAAAATTCAAAGAAAAGAGACAGAAAACACGCAGGAGAGATTGAAGAAAAATGAAGAAAAAAATATTTTGTGGAAGATGAGTCATGAGGAAGAGAGAGCTTAGGGAATCCGAAGAAACGAGATAGAAAACATGCAGGAGAAAGAATGGGAAAAGAATGAAATGAAGATCTTGTAACAGTTGATTTGAAAGTAAGAGGAAGATAAGAAAATACGATGAAAAGAGACTGATAGCATGCAAGAGAAAATGTGGGAAAAGAGAGATTTTGTGATAGATGGGAGAAAATGAAGAGAGAGGTAAGAGAAAACTAAGGAAAAAGGCAAAACATCCAGGAGGAAGAGGGTTAAAATTGATAAAATAATAATAACTTTCATAGAGATGAATGAATCAAAAGGAAGAGAAAGGTGACAAAGTACGAAGAAAAGAGACACAAAACACGCAGGAAAAAATGAGGAGAAAGAACGAAATAGTGACTTTGTGATAGATGGAAGAAAATGAAGGGGAAGGTGCTAAATACGAGAGTAAGAGACAAAAAACATGCAGGAGAAAGAGAGGGGGAAGGAATAAATAACGATACAGTGAAAGAAAATTTAGAGAAAGCTGGAGAAATACGGATGTAAGATACAGAAAACATGCAAGAGAAAATGAGGAAAAAGGAAGAAATAAAGATTTTGTGATACATTGAGGAAAATATAGAGAAAGGTGGAGAAGTATGATGGTAAGCGACAGAAAACATCCAAGAGAAAGGGAGGAAAAAGAAATAAATGAAGATTTTATAATAGATGATAGGAAATGGAAAAAAGGTAAGGAAATACGAAGGTAAGAGACAGAAAACATCCAAGAGAAAGAGAAGCAAAAGGAAAGGAACAAATATTCCGTGATAGATGGGAGAAAATGTAGAGAAAGGTGGAGAAATACGAAGAGAAGAGACAAAACCATCCAGGAGATAAAGAGGAAAAATGAAGAAATAAAGATTTCGTGATAGATTGAAGAAAATAAAAAGAAAGGTGAGAGAATACGAAGGAAAGAGACAAAAACATGCAGGAGAAAACGAGGAAAAAGAAAGGAATAAAGATTTTGTGATGGAAGAAAATGTAGAGAAAGTTGGAGAAATACGGAGGTATGATACAGTAAACATCCAAGAGAAAATGAGGAAAAAGAAAGAAATAAAAATTTTGTGATAGATTGAAGAAAATAGAGGGAAAGGTAAGGAAATACGAAGGTAAGAGACAAAAAACATGCAAGAGAGAATGAGGGAAAAGAAATAAATAAAGTTCTTGTGATAGATGGAAGAAAATTTAGAGAAAGATGGAGAAATACGGAGGTAAGATACAGAAAACATGCAAGAGAAAATGAGGAAAAAGGAAGAAATAAAGATTTTGTGATAGATGGTAGAAAATGAAGAGAAAGGCGAAGAAATATACGAAAGAATGAGACAGAAAACATCCAGGAAGCAGAAGACGGAAGCAAGACAAAATCCATCTTGAAATAATGCTACGCCACCTTCTTTTTGACAGCATAATCCTCAAATTTATTCATAGAATTTGCTCCCATCTCATACTGTATCACTATAGATATACCCTAAAACACACTACCATCTTCCAACATCATATCTATAGATATCTGAAGGAAATACATTTTGACGCTAAGCTTTCGCACCAAACTACTTGACTCCCAATAAATCAGTATGATCTGAGAATCACTTCAAACTGATAGTGCCGGTTGCACAAAAGCCGGTTAAATTTCAACTGTAATTAATTTCACGAGAACCAATCAGAGAAGCCGATTGCATGAAAGCCGGTTAAATTTTAACCATGGTCAATTCCACGATAACCAATCAGAGAAGCCGATTGATTAGATTGGCTATGATTGGTTCTCGTGGAATTAATCACGGTTAAAATTTAACCGGCTTCTGTGCAACCGGCACTTGAAATTTCATTATAGATAACATCAATAATGCTTCTCATTCAATTGATGGTAAATGTTGATAGTGATTTTCACTATAAGAAGAGATTCACTTTATAAAATAGAAAGACTTATAATTCTCTATGGTTCAAAGCATAAGAATTTTGTTTCTTATTTGGTTATATAGTGAGGTCCACGTTATAATGGCAGTGTTTGAATAGCAATGGTGTTGCTATCCTTGTCTATCATTCAACATGAAGTTTATTTGGACAATTTATTTCATGAAATTGGGATGAAAAGAAGTTTTGGACTGTAGTCTCTTTCTTTGTCCTCAAGTTGATTGTAGATGATGAATAAATAAATAAATAAACAAAGCGGATAGCGCTAACTCTTTCTTGCTTTTCTCTGTTGCCAGATCGTCTTTTAACAATGTAGAATTGATAATCAATTAACAAAATATTACATCTTGCTTATGAAAATTCATTATTGAGAAATATGATTTCTTGCTTAATAGAATATAATTGATCATTTCAAACGAGAATTGACAGTTGATATGACATTAATAAACCTGTATCAGCTACCGTCTATAGAAGGCATTGACAAGACTGAGGATCGGAAACGTTGTTGTCCTATCTCTCTTCACTTCCATTATAACGTGGACCTCACTTTAGTTTTTTTGGAATTCAATAATTGCAATTTTGTTTTAAAATTCGACAATTGGGTTTCAGGTATTCTCTCCCGATTGTATTCGAGGAACTCAAGCCGATTACTGTCGACTACTGTCTATTATTACTGTTTTTTGGAGTGAGAGTGTCAGAACAGTCAGTATAAGACACTACCAGCGAAATGGTAGGAGAAAAACGTTGCCGATCCTCTGTCTTATCAATGCCTTCTATAGATGGAAGTTGATACAGGTCTATTGATGTGATATTAACTGTTCATTCTCGTTTAAAATGATCAATTATATCCTATTAAGCAAGAAATTATATTTTTCAATAATTTCATAATCAAGGTTTATTGATGTAATATTAACGGTTCATCCTCGTTCAAAGTAATCAATTATAGTTTACTAAGCAAGAAATTATATTTTCCGATAATTTCTTAATGAGTTTTCTAAGATAAAATATTTTGTCAATCAATTATCAATTCTACATTGTTGAAGATGATCTATTAGCAGAGCAAAGCGAGAAAGGGATAGCGCTATCCGCTTTGTTGAATGATAGACAAGGATAGCAATACCATTGCCAATCAAACACTGCCATTATAACGTGGACCTCACTATAGATTGTCCAATGACAGACAAGATGGTCAACCATTGTGAATCAGGTGCTGACTTTATAACGTTGATCCCACTGTAGGAGATAAAACAACCTGGAAAACTGATCTCTTGAAATATCGAAATAGCCGGAGCAAATATATCTCGGAGTTTGAGTTGGGATACTACTCTCATCAAGTAGATCTCGAAACTTGGAAGTCCGTTTCACAAACATAACTTGCCGTTCATACTTTATGCAAACATGATATGTAAACTCGCTAACAGTTGTACCAACATAACTCAACACAAGTGTGTGCCCTGTTTTTATACCTAGAATAAACATGAGTTGTGCTTGTAACTTTGCAGGCTCCGTGTTGTAAGAGGAGGAGGAGGAGGAGGAGGAAGGAGGAGGATGTGGTGGAGGAGGAGGTGGAGAAGGAGAAGGAGGAGGAGGAGGAGAAGGAGGAGGAGGAGGAGAAGGAGGAGGAGGAGGATGTGGTGGAGGAGGAGGAGGAGGAGGAGGAGGAGGAGGAGAAGGAGTAGGAGAAAGAGTGGGAAGAGGAGTAGATGGAGGAGGAGGATGTGGTGGAGAAGGAGGTGGAGAAGGAGAAGTAGGTGGAGGAGGAAAAGGAGGAGGAGGAGGAGAAGGAGGAGGAGGATGTGGTGGAGGAGGAGGAGGAGGAGGAGGAGGAGGAGGAAAAGGAGGAGAAGGTGTAGAAGAACGAGAAGGAGAAGGAGGATGTGGTGGAGAAGGAGGAGAAGAAGAAGGGGGAGGAGGATGTGATGGAGAAGGTGGAGGAGAAGGAGAAGGAGTAGGAGAAGGTGTAGGAGAAGGAGAAGGAGGAGGAGGATGTGGTGGAGAAGGAGGAGTAGGAGCAAAAGGAGGAGAAAGTGTAGGAGAAGGAGAAGGAGGAGGAGGATGTGGTGAAGAAGGAGGAGGAGGAGGAGAAGGAGGAGAAGGTGTAGGAGAAGGAGAAGGAGGAGGAGGATGTGGGGGAGAAGGAGGAGGAGAAGGAGAAGGAGGAGGAGGATGGGTGGAGAAGGAGAAGGAGGAGAAGAAGGAGAAGGAGAAGGAGGAGGAGGAGGAAGAAGGAGGAGGAGGAGGAGGAGGAGGAGGAGGAGGAGGAGGAGAAGGAGGAGGAGGAGGAAAAGGAGGAGGAGGAGGAGGAGGAGGAGGAGAAGGGAAGGAGAGTAAGGATAAGAGGAGGAAGAGGAGGAGAAGGAGAAGAGGAGGAGAAGGAGGAGGAGGATGTGGTGGAGAAGGAGGAGTAGGAGCAAAAGGAGGAGAAAGTGTAGGAGAAGGAGAAGGAGGATGTGGTGGAGAAGGAGAAGAAGAAGAGGAGGGTGAGGAGTAAAAGCAGTAGGAAGAGGATGAGGAAGAAGAGGAGGGGGAGGAGTAGGGGGAGGAGGAGGAGGAAAAGGAGAGTAAGGATGAAGAGGAGGAAGAGTAGGAGAAAAGGAAGAAGAAGGAGGAAGAGGAGTAGATGGATGAGGATGTGGAGGAGTAAGAGGAGGAACAACAGTAGATGGAGAAGGATGTGGTGGAGAAGGAGAAGAAGAAAGAGGAGGGTGAGGAGTAAAAGCAGTAGGAGGAGGAAGAGGAGGAGGAGGAGGTGGAGGTGTTGGAGGAGGAGAAGGAGGAGGAGAGGAGGAACATCAGTAGATGGAGAAGGATGTGGTGGAGAAGGAGATGAAGAAAGAGGAGGGTGAGGAGTAAGAGCAGTAGGGAGAGGAAGAGGTGGAGGAGGAGGAGGAGGAAAAGGAGAGTAAGGATTAAGAGGAGGAAGAGGATTGATTGATTGAATACTTTATTCATGTAGATTACAATAATATATACTGGCTTATACACATATATACAATAGCTTACAATACAGCAAAATTATAGATGAATTTACATAATATAGACTAAGAGAATAATTATTGAACTGTATATGATATGAAAAAGCAATTGTAATATAATAACTATAGATAATTATATGTTATGCATCTACATAAATTGGCGGAGCTTTGGACATATCAATGTCCATTCTTCGGAAAGAATATTCGAAGTATCCTTCCCACTAACACTCTACCAAATGGTAGAGGAGGGAGAGAAGAAAAAGAAGAAGGAGGAGGAAGAGGCGTAGATGAAGGATGTTGGGTGGAGAAGAAGGATGAAAATGAGAATGATAAGGTGGAGGAGAGAAAGAGGAAGAAGAGGAGTACGAGGAGGAGGAGGAGTGAGTTAAAAAGGAGAGAAAGAGAAGAAGATAGAGCAACTTGTAGAGGAGAAGGATAAGGAGTCGGTGGCAAAAAGGAGGAGGGTGATAAGGTGATAAGTTCCAATAAA
>NW_024091205.1:0-16369 GCF_014356525.2 Nilaparvata lugens | reverse complement strand
AAAGAAGAGAAGACCAATATCAAAGAGAAAAGATAGTGAAAATTCTAGATTGTTGTCAAAATATCACTTATTTATTTTAAAAAATCACAAACATGTTTCAACACCAATGGCGTCATCTTCAGTGTGAGAAATTGAAAACATAAACTTTAAACCTATTCATTGAGGATAGGTATCACAATATCTCACCATCAACAGTATCTGAAGAGAAAAGATAGCATAAGTTGTTAGATCATTGCTATTTTTTCTCTATGCTTATATACAAGGGATGTGCAAGTTGAAATGGAGTTGGAGTTGATGTGTTGTGTTCATTTCACAACTCAAAATATAATAATTTGAAACGAAAGTTTCTTAATTTAAATCGTACAGCTACTTGGCGAGCTTCAATACAGTCATCCAGCTTTCAATTCATCCCAAGAAGTAATATTTCAATATTCAAGATAGACCTAGTAGACTACTTTTCAACATTTTGGATATATTTTTTAATTATTGATGCTGATATAATCCCGACAATCAATATTGTTATGTTTTGTTTCTAGAACGATCAGCTAGAAAGAGTGATTGCCGATTGCAATTGGATGAACAAGCCGAAGTGGTTCAGAAGTTCTCTTCGTATCATGATTCTCAGGTCGAGTAAACCGTTGCAAATAAAACCTTTCGGATTGTACACTCTCAATTTTAACAACATCATGATGGTAAGTTGTCGATCTAGTTAGTTGGACAAATAATTTACTTATTTGTGATCATATAAAAATATGATTGGGATGGAACAACAAGCTTTGTCCGAAAGTAATTGGCCGAGCGAAGTGAGGTCTAAGATTCAAGTCGACGGTTTGGCATTTCTCTTATGTTAATTTTGAATGTTTAAATGTTTGCGCATTTATGGCGAAACGCGGTAATAGATTTTCATTAAATTTGAAAGGTATGTTCCTTTTTAAATTGCGCGTCGACGTATATACAAGGTTTTTGGAAATTTTGCATTTCAAGGAATATAAAAGGAAAAGGAGCCTCCTTCATACGCCAATTACCGTAAAATCAGGGACTATAGAATTATTCATCAGAAATCAGCTGTCTAGTGGACTATAATTCTAACCGTTCAAAAACATCAAACATCTTGAAAATGATCTTTCCATAACGTTAGTAAACAGTTGACTATAATACTACCCGTTCAAAAACATCGAACATCTTGAAAATTGTATCTTTCCATCAACGTTGAAGACAGTTGCAGCCAGACCTGATAACAGCGCTAACACTCACTTCCGGGACGACACAGTCACGGTACGATATAGGACAGAAAGCTCTGTGTTTATGGGATTTTTCTAGACCATTTTTAATGATAAATTATTTATTATATTTTTGAGAAAACATAACAACAGGTCAATGTAACTCACTGAGCGCGAGGTCTACTGTTCACAGAACTACTAGTATATTTTCAATTTGTGATGAAGAAATTACATGGGCCAAAAAATTATCTGATGAGATAAATGAGCCAACGTAGCCTAGTAGAATAGAGAGTTGCAATGTCAGTTGGATATCGCTACACCTTTGTACGATTTCCATTCCATCAGACATTTCTAGTGTCATCCCTCGACTCATAAACCAAGTAAAAGTCGGTTTGTGAGGGCATCATTAGAAATAGGCACAGTTATAATCAGATTAGAAGTGTTGAGAATATTCGTTCGATTATATCATCTTACACTAATCACTAGAATTATTGTTATGTTATATTGATTGATGTTTAAAAGTGTGTTGTAACCTGAATTCGTTATATTGAGCTGTATATATCTGACATGGCCCACTGTACTATTTCAAGTATTTATCGGCTAATAAATATATTTATATTTCTATCGTTGGAAGAAAACCTTACATTGAATCCAGGATGAATTATACTGGACTAGGAAACCAATTTTTATATTCATTCACAATATATTCAGGATTTAGAATCAAAGTCGATTGTAATCAACAAATTACTGATATCTAGTACCACATGTTTTTTTTTTCAATTCATGATATTGTATTTTCACTGTATGCTAATGATAATATTCGAATGGCTTTTGTTGGTGTGTAATTCCTGACGGCAGTTTCACCTCGCCTGAGTGATTGGGTGTTCTGAAAATAGGTGCCCTTAAGTCAGGGCGTGATTCCTATCATTAAAAGAAGAAAGAAGTTCTAATTAAGATAGGTCCGAAAATGCTTGGTTACCAAGTTATACAGAGTGAAAGATTTCGTGTAATTTTCGGTTCCCCTGCCGAAACGAAGCCCTACGGGTATTTGTTTGCTGTTAAATTGATGTAATTTGTTTGATGTAAAAATGACCTAAAAAATTGAATAAACCCGTTTCCAGACCTTTAGCTACAGTAAGTTTCAAGATATGTGATGAAATACGCGAAACTTGTTCCCGAAAAATAGAGTGCTTAACAGATTTTGTCTATTTTTCATGCGTTTTGTATGTAATTAACGATTTTTACTTTCCTTGCCCTATTACCATAGGTAAGGAAAGTATTGCTTTCCAAAAAATTAAGGTACCCCAATTTCAAGTTTTCTATACGTTTCAAGGTCCCCTGAGCCCAAAAACATGATTTTTGGTATTGTTCTGTGGTGTGTATGTGTGTGTATGTGTGTGGGTGTGTGTGTTTGTGGTATGTTTGTGTGTGTATGTGTGTATGTCTGTGAACACGTTAACTCCATTCGTAATTAACCGATTGACTTGAAATTTTAAACTTAAGGTCCTTATACCATGGGGACCCGACAATAAGAAATTCAATAAAATCAATTCAAGATGGCGGAAAAAATGGCGGATAATTACTAAAAAACCATGTTTTTCACGTTTTTCTCGAAAATGGCTCTAACGATTTTCTTCAAATTTATACCATGAATAGCTATTTATAAGCCCTATCAACTGACATGAGTCTCATTTCTGGAAAAATTCCAGGAGCTCCGTAATATTATTGAGAAAATGACGGATAATCACTAAAAAACCATGTTTTTCACGGTTTTCTCGAAAACGACTCTAACGATTTTCTCCAAATTTATACCATGGGTAGCTATTTATAAGCCCTATCAACTGACATGAGTCTCATTTCTGGAAAAATTCCAGGAGCTCCGTAATAATAATAATAATAATTATCATTTAATCGACATCTATGGTTTTATATTAAATTAAGTTTACCTCCCTCATTCCTTTCAAACATTGTAAGATTTATCATTTAATCGATATCTAGGGATTTATATTAAGTTTTAAAGTGGAAGCGTCTTACTGATCAGTCGATTTTATAAGGGCATCTATGTGTTCAGCATAAAATGTGAATAAAATTTGATTGAAATTCAATATTGAAATGATACATCGAATCATGGATGTTGAGTCCAAAAATGGAATTTTCAATACTTGGTCGTTTTTTCAAGAATTAATTTACTTAAAACTAGGAAAATTGCTAGCATAGAAGAAATCAGTAAGAGAAAACAGTGTGTAGAGCAGTTTTTATATCAACTCTAGATATAATTCAATATTTTCACAGAGATCAGTAAGATATTTTTGAAATATCAATTCAACTAAATGTTGAGCTACCATAAAACGGGGTTACTTAAGCCTACAGGGTAACAAAAGCCATTTTGCAAGGTAAATTTCAAGAGCCCATGTTGGTAACACTGATTTGAGAAATCCTGGATGTTTATAGATCTATGAGTTGGAAATTGTACAAACTTCAAGCTGATGCAAGAAAAAAATTACTGAGATTTGAAGGTAAGCATTAAAAAATTTTATCATTTGGAGGAAATTTGTACCAAATTCTATACCCATCATAACTTTATTAGTCCATCCCAGTCTGTTCTCTTTCAAGTTTAGTAACTATTTCGAAACATAACCTCAATTGCCTGTCTAGATGATGCATCAGTTAGTTCTCCAATTTTGAGGTTATTTTTTTCCTGATGCTTCTCTTTTCTCAGCTGGTCTGTCTACGGGGTAACAAAAGCCAGTTTTGTCTATGGGGTAACAAAAGCCACAAGAAAAACTGGCTTTTGTTACCCCGTAATGAAATAACATACTATATGAAAGTTCATTACTTACTGTAATTACTTAAAGCTATTGTTTTCTTTGTTTTAGACCACAACATGCCACGAACCTACCAGCGACCTGTTGGAGCTCGAAAGTATAAGGACTATTCAGATGAAAAACTATCTTCAGCAGTGAAGGCAGTAAAGGATGATGGACTTTCTTTAAGGAAAGCTGCTGAAAAGTTTGGCTTTTCACGATGTGCTCTTACAGCAGCTATGAAAGGGAAACCCAATAAGGTAGGAAGACCTTGTATTCTAAATCCTATTGAAGAAAACCAGCTGGTAGAATGCATATCTTTGGCGGGAACATGGGGATTCCCACTAACAACGTTCGATATTCGACTGATTGTGAAAGGATTTCTTGATAGAAGTGGGAGAACAGAAAAAAGGTTTAAAAACAATATGCCTGGTATTGATTTTGTGGATTCATTCATGAAAAGACATGGCAAAGAACTCTCCAATAGGCTTTGCCAAAATGTGAAAAGGAATAGAGCTGCTGTAAATGAGGAAGTTCTCAATAGTTATTTCGATGATCTCACAATATCACTTGAAGGCGTTGAACCAAGTATGATTGTTAACTATGACGAGACAAATTTAACGGATGATCCAGGGAGGAAAAAAGTAATAGTAAGAAGAGGTTCACGTCATCCTCAGCGAATTATTGATACTTCAAAAGCAAGTACTTCTGTTATGTTTGCAGGGAGTGCAGATGGGAAGCTTCTTCCACCATACATCACATACAAGGCATTGAATCTCTATGACTCATAGACTGAGAATGGTCCTAAGGGAGCTGTTTACAACAGATCAAAAAGTGGATGGTTTACCCTTGAAATATTTGAAGACTGGTTCCGGAAAATTGCAGTTCCATATTTCAAGAGCTTCGAAAAGGATGCAGTGAAAGTGATAATAGGGAACAACTTAGCAAGTCATATTTCAATTGACATTATTAACGAATGCAAGTGTAACAATATAAAGTTTGTGCTCCTGCCACCGAACAGTACACATTACACCCAACCTCTTGATGTAGCTTGAATTTTAAAAGTGGCCTAAGTAACCCCGTTTTACGGTAATAGATAATAGAGATTTAAGGCAATATGACCCCGCAGCAGTCTTCGGGGTGATTTACAGCATTTAATTGGGATTTTCATTTAAAAATAATTAATAAATAATAATTTAAGAGTTTTTCTATGGAATGTAACTTTCAGAATCTTATAAAGAATATTAAATATTTTATAATTGATTACTTTTAGAAATAATTAATTTGTATAATATCAATACTCATACTGATTCATAAATTTGCGTGATACTTCAATGGGATACGATACGATCTCACAATAACTTAATTTGGAATGATTTCCATTTACTTGGTCGTTTTCTCAAGAATTAATTACTGAAAAAAATTTACTAATATAGCACAATAAATGTTATTCTTCTGCTTAATACAGTACCTAATGATTGAGCTGTACTACGATCCGCATTGTAGCATGTATTTACAATAATGATGGTAACATACTTTCAGTATCTTTTTCATAATTACGAAAACCAATGCGGTCAAGCGTTGAAAGGCCTCAATATTGTTCTTTCAATGAGAATAACTTATTATACTGTCAAGGTAAAAAGTCCAAGCTATTTTTCGCCTTTTCCAACTGATGTAGAAAGCTGTAGAACTGGGATAAGCTCATTTCCATGTGTACAACTCTTTGACTTCCATCTTCCGATTCGACATTCAGTTTGAGGTAGAAGAAGGTCTTACCAACTTGCTCTTTGTTACTGCATGCTGCAGTCACTGTAAAATGAAATTCATGGAACAATACTGAGGATGTAAAGTGTTCTATTGAATGAAAAAGACTAAGAAATTGTCAAAAAACCACTGATTTATTGATAATTAGAAAGACCGGTTTCGGTTATTACACCATTGTCAATCTCTGATAAACTCACTTTCTAATTATCAATAAATCAGTGGTTTTTTGACAATTTCTTAGTCTTTTTCATTCAATATGAATAATTACCACAATATCAACTTCTCAACTACACAAAAAGTAAAGTGTTTTAGATAGAAAATGATCTTTGAATAAGATCAAATTATTACATTTATGAACCGATATTGAGGATTTTAGATAAAAATTGATCTTTGAATTAATTACTGTACTGATGGAAGATTGAATTACCTTTCGGTCTTATCAAGCAAAAATTATAGTGAGCCCATACTTGATTGAGGACATTAAGGACAACTCTACTTTTCAAAAAAGGTGATCCTAATGAATTAGCAATTTCAGGCCAATTTTAAAAATTCAGATATTTGGCAACCTCATGGAATCAGTGATATTTGTTCAGCTGTCAGGGTATTTTGAGAGTGATGCCATCTTCCAACCTCACCAGAATGAGCTCCGTCAGGGGAGATTAACCACAGGAGCAGTGAGTTATCTAGTGGAGTCAGTACTTGGAGCAATGTAAAACAAGCAGTCATTCTTCATTTATTTTTTCGATTTCACCAAAGCTTTAGACTGTGTCTCGCTTGACATACTTCTGGTTGAGATGGAGAGGTATGGGATATATGGAGTTCCCCCTGAGAACCATGAAGGATTACCTCTCCAATAGAGGGCAGGTAACATCAGTGAATGGTGAGGAATCACATTCCAAAAAGGTGATCTATGGAGTGCCACAAGGATTGATTCTTGGTCCTCTGCTGATCCTTGTATTCATCAATAACTTCAGTGTGCATGGGAGGATCTTATTGTTTGCTGATGACTGGCCAAGGATCAGTAAACCCAACTGCTGTTGCCCAGTCAAATCTACTTGTACAGGAGGCTAGCTAGTGGTTTGAATCAAATATACTGTGCTTGAATGAGGGGAAAATACAGAACCTGGGGTGCACGTAAGGCTGTGCAAAGGATAAAAATAAACACTCTGTTAGTAATAATTTTCAAAGTTTTTCGATTTGTATATCATCAAGCTATCAAGATAAAAAATTTTTCTCAGGAAAACATTTTTCTCCGATCATTACTTTTTGAGATATGAGCGCCTAGTGTTTAAATTTTTGGGACAGAACATTTCGAATTCGGTAAGAGATAAATCCATGAGATTTAGAGGATTGATTCTTCATGGTATTGTTGATCTATTTGAACAAAGTTTTTTGAAAATATCAATTTTTAATAGAGTTATTCAATTTACCAAAAATGACCAAGAATAACTCAACAAAAAGTTATTTTTGGTCATTTTTAGTAAATTGGATAACTTTTTCAAAAATTGATATTTTCAGAAAATTTTTGTTTTACTAGATCAAAAATACCATGAAGAATCAATTTTCTAAATCACATGGATTTATCTCTAACCGAATTTAAAATGTTCTGTCCCAAAAATTTAAACTTTAAGCGCTCATATCTCAAAAAGTAATGATCGGGAAAAAAACGTTTCCCTGAGAATACATTTTTATTTTGATAGCTTGATGATATACAAATCGAAGAACTTCAAAAAATATCACCAGTTGAAAGTTTATTTTTAGCCTTTGCACAGCCTTAAGGCGTAGTCGGCGGGATCGTGTTGAGACAGAGGTTAAACTCTTTCGTGATGGACCCTGCTCTATCAAGAAAGCATCATATTGGCATGTTGTGTAATTGACTGGCCATGGTGACATTTTTGATGCGGAAGCTGAAGCGACCGCCTGCCAACTACTTGATTTCAGCCTACCATGGGCTGTTCCACAGTCATATAAGCTATGGAATAGTACTATGGACCATGCAAGGAGCAGTGAAAGGATTCTCCTTTCAAAGAAGAAAGTTCTCCGTGTCATCACGACATCGCATTCCTGGACCACTTCCGACCAACTTTGAGAGTACTGACAGTCTACAGTCAGTACATGTATAGCTCGCTGATTCTCTCATGGAGTGAGATTTACACTTTCCAGGAGAGGGGCCAGCTGCACCATCGCAATACCAGGAGACGAGGCAACATCGACCTGCCGTACTCCTAACTGTTGAAAACACATGAATGCTACAACTTCTAGAGCTTTTAAACAGACTGCCGCTTTATGTTCGTGAGTTGGAGTACAGGAAGTTTTGTGAGCTGTTACATGAGAAACTTCTCAACTACCCTCTATACTTGCAGAGATAGGATGTAATCAGTGGACTTGTGGAACAGTTTGACTCTTTCTTAGTTTAGAGTGGTAGTCACACTTTGATGAAGTCCGACTGGCGACTGCCGGTATTGGACGGAATATAACAAACTACTGTAGGCCTACGTGTATAAAATAATCTGTCAACACTTAGTGTTTATAAACAAGATGTATGGTACTACCATAAACAGATATAGCGCAAATTAAAATAACGGATAACTCAAGTAATAAACTACCGTACAACACAAGCCTTACTTCAAGTTCTAGTTGGCAGCAACCAAGATAAACTAGTTATTCCATTTTGAATTTAAAAAAGATGTTTTGTGATCTTTTTGAACACGAAATTCCGAGATTTTTAAACGTCCCAATAATAATTTCTGGGACACCAGGTATTTTGATGAAAAACGGGATAATCGTGGTATTCCGGGACGCCTGGTAACCCTAGGTCTTTTGGACAGATAGAGGATAATTATAAACCTATTATTATTCTGTCTGCCAATGTACAAACATAATGTTAAAACTGTATAAATAAGCTGTATTTCTAATCAACGGTTTAAGAGGACCGTCAAGGCGTTGACGGTATAGTTTATGAATAGCATTTTTAACAACGTCTGGAGAATTCGATGTTGTTGACTAATATTCTTTTAGAATAAAGAAATCGGGGCAAGTTATAATAGCTTTAGACCTGCTTGACAAGAGAGGGGTGATTGTGGTTTCACAAAATTTTTACGCATGTAAAATTTTAAAGCAAAGTTTGAATTGATTCAACATTAAACAACTTTTAAAAAATAAGTAAAGTTACTAACCTCCAAATTGCCAATCCATATCTTTGACTATTTCTGGCATTTCAATATTTCTGTGGACCAGTAAATTGAATTAGAAAATAATAACTAGATGATAAAATAAGTGATAAATTTATTTTAATTGAATAATTTTGGAAGTGTTTTAAACAATTAACTGTAGTTTGTTATTACAAATGATCATTTTTTGTTGTTGTTAACATAACCTAAAATGAAACGAGCTTCCCCCCACCATCGCTACTTGTGACAACGCTCTCCAACAAGAAAATCGAATCATAATGCGCCTGTGATAATATTCTTCAACGCTCCACGTGGGCTTCTTGTCAACTAACATAGGTACATGTAAAAAATCTTGTCTATGACAGATTCATAATATTATGAATCTTAGACAATACTATTGTCTATTTATTAATTTATTCATAAAATTAAGAATAAAATATCGTGATTCTGAATTCTAGAATAAAATAAATGTTGTAGGAATCTCGAGTACGGGGTACTTTCATTACATTATAATAATCATTAAACACGACAGTTAGGAGTATATTGTTTGTGAAATTTATTTGAACATCATGATAAAAATTATCACATAATAATGTATCATTTCATAAGATCACTCTCAGATACTCTCCAGTATTGTTTTGGATGAGTGTATGTGAGAGCCGGCGTAAGGGATGCGCCCTAAATCCGCCCTCTTGGGATTTAAACGAAGGCAACAATTCAGCTACTAATTTGTGAGTAGGCTACTTGACTTCTACCGATTGATATGGAGATTTGGATAGACTAAATATTAATAATAATAAATATTAAAATAGACTAAATAATTAATGCTAATCCTGATGAATTTTTGGAAAAAATAGGAAGTCATTTTAACAGTTCACATTAATAAAAAGTCTGCTGCTTGTATTTTTCTAATTTTCATTAATTCATTAGTTGAATATTCCTTACAAAAATGAAAATTCCGCTAATGAAAAAGATTTTAATGAATGCAATATAATATAGTGAAGTCCACGTTATAATGACAGTATTTGATCAACTTTAGTTTTGCTATCCTTGTCTATCATTCGACAAAGCCGGTGGTACTATCCTTTTCTAGGTCCTCAACGATGCCAAATATGTTTTTGACAATGTAGAAATATAATTAATTAATGCAGAGAATCGGCATTGCTATTCTTCTATCTTTATCCACTGCCATTATAACGTGGACCTCACTATAGGTACATGTCAAAAAATCTTGTCTATTTATGACAGATTCATGATTATTGTCTATCTATTGAATTTATTTATAAAATTAACAATAAGATATCGTGATTCTGAATTCTAAAGTATAATAATGTTGTAGGAATCTTGATTACGGGGTACTTTTGTTACATTATAATTAATTATTAAACATGACAGTTAGAAGTACTATATACTGTTTGTAAAATTTATTTGAACATCAGGATAACAATTATCACATAATAATTTATCATTTCATGAAATCACATTCAATCCAATCCTGGATACTCTCTAGTATTGTATTGGATGAGTGTATATGAGGGCCGGCGTAAGGGCTGCGCCCTAAATCCGCCCTCTTGGGATTTAAACGAAGGCAACAATTCGGCTACTAATGTATAAGTACTTGACTATTACCGATTGAGGTGGAGATTTGGATAGACTAAATATTAATATAGACTAATAATTTATGCTAATCCTGATGAAATTTTGAAATAAATAGAAAGTAATTTTAACAGTTCACATCAATAAAAATCCAGCTTGTATTTTCCTAATTTTTATTACCAATTCATTGGTTGAACATTCCTTACAAAAATGAAAATTCTGCTAAAGTTTGTGATGAATGCAATTTAATAGAATATTGTTATTTCCACATAATATATGCCAATTGTCATAATACATGTTTGATAATGTAATTGAGCAGAATAAATATAAAATGTGAGATTGACAATATATATTTAATTCATACCCTAATATGGAAAGATTCACAATACTCATTTCAAGTGTAAAAGTAAAATATTGAAATTCTTTTTAACCAGTTTCAATGCAAGATGAACTGAAGTTTCAACTTTATCTCAATCAGTTTAGAATTGAGTCAATCAGACTTTTCCAATTGAACTTCAATAAGAAAACATCCTACCAACTTAGTAGAAGCTATTACTACTTGAAAGTCATTAGTAAAGTTTGTCGATCTATTCTACTGTTGAAAAGCTGAGTAGGGTAAAGTTGAAATCAAAATACTGCAACAGTGAGATTCACTCTATACTGTCAGCATTCCTCATAAACAACACCAAGGCATCCTATCTAAACAATACTGACAGATTTATGTGAATCGCACCATAGCATTCATTATACAGTCATCAATCCTCATAAATAGCACCAAGGAAACTTATTCAAACAATACTGACCGATTAATAAGGATCGCACCGTAGATGAACCAGTAGTATATAGTGCGGTCCAAGTTATAATGACAGTATTTGATTAATTTTGGTTTTGCTAACCTTGTCTATCATTTGACAAAGCCGGTGGTACTATCCTTTTCTAGGTCCACAACGATGACAATTATGTTTTTGACGGTGTAGAAATATAATTAATTAATGCAGAGAATTGGCATCGCTATTCTTCTATCTTTATCCACTGCCATTATAACGTGGACCACACTATAGAGACGAAAAACAATTCAATAGTTGAGTGTGTTAAAATTGTAAGCGCCATTCCAGGTAAATCACTTGTTAATGTGAAATTAAAAGATATTGTCAATTCCACATAATTTATTTCAGTCCAAACTAGTTTCGATGCACTTGGCATCGACATCAGTGGTAGACTCTAGGATGATGTCAAGTGTTTCGAAACTAGTTTGGACTCAAATAAATTATGTGGAATTGAAAATATCTTTCCATTTCACCTTAATATGGGGGAAATTACACAGCATCTCTGTGATAAGTGTTAAATCACTTGCTCGTAACAAGCAAATCACTTGTAAACTTGTAGAGATTCATTGTAACTACAAGTTTACAATTCTGATTTTGTGAAACGCTTGTAATCAGCTGTTCTCCAAAACCATGGTTGGCAACAAGACTTGACATGGTTGGCAAAATATAATGCGCCTATTCCTACCTTAGACTCATTCTCGCACACAGGCATCCAGTGATGCCTCTGCAAGAGTAAACATTTCTTAACATATATTTGTGTACCTGCTGTCATTTCTGTGGTGCTGAGAATGTATTGTAAAGTGTATTCTTATTACTTTCCATGATCAATTATCATAGGTAAGGAAAGTATTGCTTTCCGGAAAAAATTAAGGCACCCCAATTTCTAAATTTCTAAACGTTTGAAGGTACCCTGAGTCTAAAAAACTGGATTTTGGGTAATGGTCTGTATGAGTGTATGTGCGTCTGTGTACACGATATCTCATCTCCTAATTAACGGAATGACTTGAAATTCAGAACTCAAGGTCCTTACACTCTAAGGATCCGACACGAACAATTTCGATCAAATGCAATTCAAGATGGCGGCTAAAATGTTGTCAAAAACAGGGTTTTTTGCAATTTTCTCGAAAACGGCTCCAACGATTTTGATCAAATTTATACCTAATATCTTTATATTGATAAGCTCTATCAACTGCCACTAGTCCCATATCTGTAAAAATTTTAGGAGCTCCACCCCATCTATGCAAAGTTTGATTTCAAATTCCCAATTATCAGACTTCAGATACAATTTAAACAAAAAAATTCAAGTGGAAAAGATTAAGTAAGAAAATCTCTACAATTAATGTTCAGTAACATTTTCAACTAAAATTGAAAATAAGCTCGAAATTCGAGAAAATGTGATTATTCAATTGCAAACTGTTGGCAACTGTTGATTCTATTAAATCATTCACTATGAAGAGATAGCAGACCTAGTATGTCTCCAGCGTTATTGTCCTGTCACCAGCTGGCTCAGATCTTTGTTTATAAGTAGACTTGAGATGCGCGTGGACACTATAGCGTCAGGTGATAACGGCAAGGAAAGTTGTGTGAGTGCGCTGCACCAGATTTTTCCGGTATGCAATCCACAAGTTGACATGTTTTGATGCGAACAAACGAGCACACGACCAAACACAACCCTACTCTCTCTTATTATATAGAAGATTATCCAATTTAAATAAAAAATGTTTACCGAACAGACTAATGCTCGCTAATGCTCCTTCCATGTTAGTCGGGAGTTGGGACTTGGGAGAAGAGAAGATTAGAGAATTACATTGATTGAAGTATGGAATCATCGTGTAAGAAGGTACTCTAAATCACAATGATCCTCCAAAAAAATAATACAGGTAATTAAATTGTACTTAGACTTAGTTAGTAGTAACTATTAACGGTTTAGTGTCCAAACATTTGCACAGAACTCTGGCGAGAGGCAGCACCTATGAAGTCAGTTAAAGTGATATATTCTGTATCAATATTGCATTGAAATTTATTTTGTAAGCTCTCCACGCAACAAAGAAGGTTTCTCGATAGTAAAATTTTCAAAACTCATCTTCAAATTTGATGAAAAAGAGTGATCAAAGTTGTAGTAACGAAAAATCGAGTAGAGAAAAGCTTAATGTAGTTGTAGAGTGTGACGCTAGACGGCGCTGGCAGCAAACATGATACAAACCACCGTGATACTGTATCATTCGACATGCAACAGAATGGGTGGGTATAAACTGTTCGACTGGAGAGCTGGTCGACAGTCAAAAATGTAAACAAAAAAAAACTTGAGTGGAACGATAGGATCGTTCCACGTTTCCACTCTGTAAAAGCTTTACCACAGTGGCTTTACACTTCACGGTTTAAAGGTTATGTTACTGTTTATTGCTTACATGCTTAATCAAAGGTAACTGATTTAAAACTTAACATACTTATATGAAAATAATTTAAAACAATATATATTTAATACGTTACGTAGAGCTAGCTAAAAGAAAAGTTTGAATCATTTTCACATTTATTTGTATTAATGTATAAAATAAATTATGTAGAAGATTAATTAGATAGGCTGTATGTATTGTAGCTACAATAATAAAGTAGATTCTTTGTTAGTAGTACAGCAACTTAAAATAATTTATTATGAATTAAAAATGTAGGCCCATTATGGAAACTAATCACCGGTTTCACTTTGTTAAAACATTATTATTCTAGTACATTCTTATCAGTAATAATTGCATTGCTTATCTTGTTATAAACTTCACAAAATTTCAATTAGATGTACTTTGTGTAATTTTTGAAATGCAATAATGCACTTCAAAACGCTGTTTTTAGCCTTATCTTTGGCGTAATTTTAATAGGCAATGTTAGCGGTATTTGGAAACATTGCATTATTAAAAAAAAACTGGAAGAATAGGTAAAGAATGAAATCGGGTAATAGCAATATTCTATTTTTACTAAAATGATTATTACAGACAGATGATTTGTTACAATGTTATTTTTCTCATATTTGTTTGATAAATTTTATATTAATAATCTCTAATTAATGTTAGTTGCACAGAAGCCGGCTAAATTTTAACCGTGATTAATTTCACGAGAACCAATCAGAAAAGGCATTTTTTATAAGACGGTTTGTCTGATAGGCTCTCCTGGAATTAATCATGATTAAAATTTAACCGGCTTTTGGCACTTATTCATGATTTAACAATGAAACAGACAATCCTTTTTCATGTATTGTTGTGATTGAATGGAATTCAGTTTACTCAGTGGATAAGTTATTATTTAAATGTATTTTATATTGTATTAATTCAACATTGTGTTTGTAAAAGCTCTTGATTTAATAAAAGCATTATTATTGTTATAGTGTACAAGAATTCCTTTCAAACCTAAACTAGGTTGAACTACTTAGTGTTAGAATTATTATGTAATAACATGACTTGTCTTATACTCCATGACTGGAGTCTTTAGGACGTAATCCTAAAAAAAAAAAAAAAAAAAAAGTTATTAAATGGTTATTTTTTATCACGGCTAACGGCTAAGTATTAGCTAAAATCTGGTTGAATTGATTATAAATGTGTAGGTATTACCAGACTTGTAATAATCTATACCTTTTTAAATTTCAAGAAAGTATCAATTGTAATAATTGAGAATAGACATTTGTATTTTAGAAGTTATCACATCATATTGATCATGTAATATTAAGAATAGTAAATTGTATTTGAGAAAGTATGAATTCAATTTGAGATGAGGTAATAAGATTTGTTAGTCAGAAGTTTTTGTTTTAATTAAGAAATCTGATTTGAAATCCAGTTGATCTTTTTCATGAATTAAAATTCATGCAAAGAATGCAAGTATGGAATATGACGTTGGACAAGTGGATTATTTTCTAATCTTCAATTAACAACTTCCCAAGTAACTTACATCTTACTATTTCTCAATTACAATTCACAATTCCTAATTACAATTGACAGCTTCCCAAATAAAATTCAAAATTTGTAAAAATATTCATTTTCAAAAGGGTAAAAATATTATATTCAAAGTTAAATATACCGTATCTCTACCAATAAGAGTCAATCATAGGTACGGTATTGGAAACTATGAGCCGAATCTGCAATAACTGGATCTGAATAAACTACTTGACTTGCCAGATTAGACATCCTATGTGTAATGAAAGTTTCATCCTAAATGAAAGACAACTCCATAATTCATATCAGAAATATTCTTAGTAATATTTAAGACAGTTTTGCTACTATTTGGTGGTATCCGTTGGAAGGCTTTTCAGTGGCTAGCTAAAGCTGCATCTACACCAAAGTTATTAACAAAATGTTTATTTTTCCTTCCTCATAGATTCTATTAGATTGAACATACTGTAGCTTATCATACAAATGATGTGCCTATGTGTTTGTCAAGATCCGTTTAATCTAATAGAATCTATAAGGACGGAAAAATAAACATTTTGTTAATAACTTTGGTATAAACGCAGCTTTAGAAGACCGACCGAGGTGATTATTGATAAACAAGTCATACGGTGATCAAACTAGAAAGATTTCTAGGCCTTTGAAGCACTTGACGAGCCAATCCTGTTAATTATCAATCAATAATATTGATTATTTATTATTTTACAAAGGCGACTTTGTAGAAGTATTGTAAGCCTAGGTGATGATGATGGGATGAATGATAATACAATGAAGGTGGAGTTATGAATGAATAAAAATGATAGGTTATGCTATCCTCTTGAATTGATTTGAGTTATTTTTTCAATCCAGAAATAAAACTAAAAATTTTTATTTGATTAAAAACCGAATATAATAGAATGATGACATTCAATAAACTCTCAAAACTTGAAGATATTGAGTTATTAAGAAAAAATTTGAACCAGAAATAAACCACAAACTAATTATGACATTTTTCAAATCGGGCAACTTGAAAAACTTTTGTATTTCAGAAGAATACGAGTTTTTTTAACCCTGGAACCCTAC
>NW_024091204.1:0-21383 GCF_014356525.2 Nilaparvata lugens | reverse complement strand
ACGAATATCACTGTATAAATAATGTTAAACATACAATTTATATTAATAATAGTAAAATTATATTAACAATTAATAGTAATTATTATATAATAATAGATAAATAAACTGAAACGAAAGGAAACTGAAAATAGTGTGAAATTGAATGAAAAAGACTAAGAAATTGTCAAAAAACCACTGATTTATTGATAATTAGAAAGACCGGTTTCGGTTATTACACCATTGTCAATCTCTGATAAAAGATTTTATCCGAATTTTTTTTTATCAGAGTTTATCCGAGTTATTTTAATAACCGAAACCGGTTTTTACTAATATCAATGAATCAGTGGTTTTTTGACAATTTCTCAATCGTTTTCATTCAATATGAATAATTACAACAATATCAACTTCTCAACTACACAAAATAGAGAGAAATCCTACTATGATCCTGGTATATTGCAAGGAATAGATTAAGATAAAACAGAATACCAAAACTAAAATTTCAGATCGATGATTCGTACTAATAAAACAATATAAATAAACATGAAGTACCCTCATATTAAAAACATTTTAAACTTTTAAAACATCTCAAAGGGTACTTCTATTTCTGTTTTAATCAATTTTAAATAAGGAGACCATACAAGTAAAGAGAGTTTAAAAAGACTACTAATCTCTATTAAAGATAATGTTAATAATGAAAACAAATCAGAAATCATTTGAAGTATTCAAGAATAGAGAAGGATGAATCATAGCTCACTCATAAGGTAATTAACAAATTATCAGAGTCATGAAGATGTCAAGACCTCTTGAAATTAGCAATTTGCAACACTGAACAAAATCTTGCCAAGTTCTAAAATGAGATTAGAGGAAGAGAACAATGCAAATCTGCGTAGCAAAATATTCAGCTATTACCGTCTTCTGCCAGTTGAATTTTTATTTCACCTCTTTGTTATTTATTTTGTTACTAATATCAGAGACAAACGAATATCGTCTCCTCCTAGTGTTCTTGAGTATTCTAATTCCTATCTCTCCCTGTTCATGAGTATTCTCTCCTCTTTGCTTAGGTATATCTTTGGATTTCTCGTGCCAAAACAAACAGATGTTCTTTGCAAGCTGAATGACACAACGAGTAATTTATTAGGTCACGTGTATTTTGAAGAAGACATGGTAAATTTGCGTGCACATTCTACACTTCATCTAATCATTATTAGAACAAATGGAAGTGAATAATAAAGACATCGTACAAAACTCAACTAACACTCTAATAAAACTGCCAAAAATCTGGATAATGTTTGTATCATTGTTGTATTATCATTGTCACCGCCGATTTATGAAGTCGACAATTCGTTGAAACACCGCCGATTTATGAAGTTGTATCACAATATTATCGTTATTGTAATTGCATTCAATCTTTATTCTTATTGATTATTTTTTATACTTTGTAAAATTCGTTGAATAATTAGCATTGCCGTCAATTAAATAAATTAAGTGAATCTATATATATATATAAAAGCGAAATGGCACTCACTCGCAGAACTAAAATTCTACAATTCGACAATTCTACAAGTCGACAATTCGTTGAAACACCGCCGATTTATGAAGTCGTATCACAATATTATCGTTATTGTAATTGCATTCAATCTTTATTCTTATTGATTAATTTTTATACTTTGTAAAATTCGTTGAATAATTAGCATTACCGTCAATTGAATAACTAAGTGAATCTATATATATATATATAAAAGCGAAATGGCACTCACTATCACGGACTGACTGACTCACTCACTCGCATAACTAAAAATCTACCGGACCAAAACGTTTCAAATTTGGTAGGTATGTTCAGTTGGCCCTTTAGAGGCGCACTAAGAATCTTTTGGCAATATTTTAACTCTAAGGGTGGTTTTTAAGGGTTTAAAGTTCGTCTTTTAGAATGTATATTCTTCTTATTCCAATATCTTAATTATAATTGAAAAATGTCCATACCATAATATGTTAATATAGAACTATAATCTAGAGAGAGTACCTCTTCGAAACAGTAGTTAACTGGTAACTAAATTAGTAATTTTGTCAGGTTGGTATTAAGTTTAGCTGATTTTGTTAGGTTGGCACCAAGTTGAAGATTGGAATGCATTTATCGCGGAAAAATTGATTGGGCACAGCTACTTCAATCAGAGCTATTCCTGGGAATATTTACTAGCCGTCAGGCTCGCATCGCTCGCCATATCCGTTTAGCCAGACGTTTAGTCTGGACCCCCGACTGGATCGTCCTAACATAATTATGATCGTCCTACAAATGAAAAATGCAGGCGAGCGAAGCGAGCCTGCTGATCTCATTCTTGGACGATCCAGTCGGGGTCCAGGGGCGGAGCCCCTAGGCTAGACCGATATGGCGAGCGAAGGGGCCTGACCGCTAGTACATGAATAAAGAACTCTAATCTATAGTTATTACAAATTGCTTTTTTTCGTACCATATACAGCTCAATAATTATTTTCTTAATTAATATTTTGTAAATTCATCTATAATTTTGCTGTATTGTAAGCTATTGTATGTAAGTGTATAAGCCAGTTATTTATTTATTCATTTATTTATTGATATACATATACATATAAAGGCTCACAGACAATACATGAAGAGCCTTTTTTCACACAATAAATTAATAGAAACCATACTACATAATAATAAAAACTTAAAAGATGAAAAATATTATGGAAAAAAATAAAGAAGAGAATAAGATAAAAAGTAAATCAAAAATGAAATAATAATAAAATTAATAATAAAGATAAAGAAAACAAAAAGAGTTTCAGCCAGAGCTCATAACATTTCATGACTCAACGAGCTACAAGATAAATTCATTTCACAATTTTCTTAAAGGCATTAAATGAGTTATATTGTAATCTACATGAATAAAGTATGCAATCAATCAATCAATCAATCTCTCTCTCTAGCCAGTATATATAAACCAGTATATATTGTAATCTACATAAAAACGTACTCAATCAATCAATCTCTCTCTCTCTTTAATTCTATCTTTTTTTCGTATATCCTATTAATTTCCACTACGGTACCACTCTCTTCCAACATCTCTCTTGCTCTCTCACTCTCTTTCACTTCGTCTTTCTCTCTCAAGCAAAAAGAGAGGCTGATTGAATTGGGAATCTGGAAGACGTCCAATCTAATAAGCCAGAGACACTTCAATGATAGACGGATTCGAGTCTATTCTAGTTTCAGTCCTTTGAAACTACTAGATGTGATCTAGGATCGTAGAGATTTATGTGAAATATAGAATAGGATTGAAGAGATTCCGATGAGGACTACTGATTACTTTGAAGCTAGATAAGTTATGTACTATTACTAAGAGTGATTATTACTCTGTTGATAGTATGGAATGTTGGAATTTAGAGCTTACATCACAAATTATATCCTATACTAATAAACGAGCAACTTCTGTTTATATGTTTAGATCAGGGGTCTCCAACCTTTTTATCCAAGGGCCATATGGTTAATTCTTGGGAGGCTTAAAGGCCAATAACAAGGATGTACGTGCAATTTGACTTGTGGGGCCACAAACGACTGGGGATTTGGGAGGTGTAAAATTTTTATATTTCCATTAAAATAATATGAGGAGTTTCAAGTAGGTTTAATTGAAACACAGGAAAAAACAAAAAAAAAAACAAACAAACCAATCATAATTTAATATAGTCAAATTTATTCAGTGTAAAAAGGTCATAAGAAAACTTGACAATACATGAATCTAGCAAGTTAAACAAAATATAATAGCTTTTTTTAATAGTAATAAGACAACTTGACAATACACGAATTTACAAAAAGTTACCAAGCTGAAAGAGAATACTTATTTTTTGTGAGAAGATTAATTTGTTTTCCACTTGAAATGTCCGCCCATTTAGGATCAAACTTGTGGTTCCGATCATTAAAATTAATTTCAAATGTTCATCTGATAAGGAAGATCTGTATTTGAATTTAACAAACTTCATTTTTGAAAATGTCTGCTCACACTACTTGTAGGTAGATCCATAAAGAGAAAACATAGCTTGAGCATGGTTTTTTATGTTTTTAAAGTCTTTTTCTGGGAGAGAACTGTAAAATGGAAGTAGGTTACCTTCTTTGTGTTGCAATAAAAAAATCTGTTGCAATAACTTTTGGCGGGCCGGACAAAATCCTCCCGCGGGCCGGATGTGGCCCGCGGGCCGTAGGTTGGAGAGCCCTGGTTTATATGTTTAGATGTTTGTATTTCACCGGATCTCGAAAACGGCTCCAACGATTCTCACGAAATTCAGAACAAAGTGGGTTTATAATACAAAGATTCGATTGCACTAGGTCTCATCCCTGGGAAACTCGCTGAAGGACATTAGAAGGATTATTATCATTCATCCTTGGAAAAACATCTGATAATAATTATTTCGTCGTCTGTTGGTGATGGAAGTGAGTGAGTGAGTTCATGTGTATGGGACTGAGTCAAAATTATGACTCAGCTGTTGAACTTCTGTAATCATTCAATCAGGTACTTAGTGCCGGTTGCAAAAAAGCCGTGTAATTTTTAATCCTGATTAATTCCAGTGGATCCATCTATTTGAAATGGTATTCTCTGATTTCACGTGAAGTTAATCAGGATTAAAATTAAACTGCTTTTGTGCAACTGGGCCTTTGTGAGGGAAATTTTTTGCATACCTCTGGGAATTAATCTCAATTTACTGTGATTAGATAGGACATTTCTGTATGAATGTTATTAAAATTTCTTCTTTCGTGATAATTTTTTCATGCTTTTGTACTCCAGAGCGAAGCTCGGTTCCCGATATTGTAATATTATATATTTAGTCCAGTCAAATGGTCGTTTTTCAGGAAACAGCCCCCTAAAGGATTTTTATCGACGGTTCTATATGTATTTCGGGGCGCTGAATTCGAATCTGAAATTTGCTGACACGCCAGAGGGCGGCTTCACCCCCAAAACCCCCAAAATTTCGGTGTTTCACAAGATACGCAACTTTGAATATACGAGACTGTGGAAATGATTAACGTATCAAAATTTTTTCGCATATTCAACAATTGTATCTCATCCGATTGAATTATTATTTCGTCTTATCTGCATGCTTTGTTGATACAAATGTTTCTGCTTAAAGGCCGGGACACACAAAATTTAGTTCAGTTTACTTTTTGACGGTGACGGTGCGGCCTCGTGTAACATGGAGAGTGGAGTGAAAAACTTATTGAAGAGATAAAGAGAGTTGTGAACGAAGTGATGAGAAATATTGCAATGCCTAATACAAGGAGAGGGTATGGAAAGTCATTTCCAAGACACTGTAAGCACCAGTCATTCTCTTGGGGGAATAGATTTCCTCCAGAAAGTATAATTTTTCAGAGGTTCTTGTAACTTGTTCAAGAGATGATGGAAAGTATTTTTTGTCATACGAAAATATTCGTAGAGCTTCATTTAATCATCTAATGAGGTATTAAATTCTCCCTCAATGGGTGTTGAATTCCAGGCACTATCCACCAAGTTCTTTTTCTTTTTATAATTAATGTTTCTTCTTCGACGTGAATAAATAATGATTCAAAAACTCACCATCTCCAAAATAACGATGGACATTAATGTTTATGAGGTGACTTACCTGGAAAACAAAGAAATGAAGAATTATTATTGTTACTTGATTTTCACAATCACAATAGATTTACAATTTATTCTTGTTCATAATAAAAAATAAAAATACAATAGTTTTTGGCATGACTGGAAAAAGAAGCATCGAGCTCCAGCCATGAGTTCTAAAAAATAATAATAAATACGTTTTTTTAATCTAATAACAGCAGTACAAATGATACGATTCTGTTGATGGATGATAATCTATGGATGTTGAATTTTATCAATAATCCAAGCACTTGATAAACAAAATATAAATGCACAGGAAAAAAATAATTGTCAAGTTTTATAATTTTTACACAATAATAAATAATCACTTTGTTGAAGTTCTGACACTGTGTTAGTAGTAAATATTTGAGAAAACACTTACTTTTTCTTGGAGTATTGAGGAATGCAATTCACTCCTGAAGAGGAGCTTCATCAGCGCTGATGAAGCTCCTCTTCAGGAGTGAAATGCATTCCTCAAGACTCCAAAAAAAAGTATGTGTTTTCTCAAATATTTACTAGTAACACAGTGTCAGAACTTCAACAAAGTTATTATATAGTGTTTCGTCATGGAAAGCAACTTCAATAAATAATCAATATTGCCAAAATTGATTATATTATACTATACAATGAACTAGTTGAGAGATCTGATTGGAAACAAATATACAGAATAAAAATTGCTATTGGTAATAGAAACATTAATAAGAGTTCACTTGATTCTCACAGTCACAAGAAATGAAATAATTATACTGTACAATGAAGTAGTTGAGACACCTCATTGTAATCAAAATATACAAAATTGTTATTAGTAATAGAAACATCGATAAGAGTGTATTTATTTATTTACAATGCAAATGACACTAATGTAATAACATTAATTTGTAGAGAAAATAATAAGGTAGTCCTTCTACTATTTTTCTTCCAATTTATAGGTGACAAAGTCCAAGATAAAGTTAGAATTTCACGTGTACAATTTTTATAAATTCTAGTTCAAGATAAACATGAAAAATATAAATTTTGAATGTAGATGGCTTGAATTAATAAATTTATTACAAATACTTCATTAAATTACCACTTGTAACGAATAATATTGAGTTATTTAATAAAATTTGAATCCATTCCAGAAACAGAAACTTGTAAACTGTGTAATTGAATTTTAACAATCACAAGATATACTGTACTTAGAGTCAAGGAGAAATTTCATTGAAACCTACAACTTGTTCAAACCTCATGAAATACAATTATGTAGCTGATAGGACAATTTTAAGACAATAAAAGTGAAGTGAATATTTTATTTCTCCAGCCTGGTACAGTATCAGAATCTATTTTGCACACTGGAAGATTATGCGTTGAACGTAGCTGGGGATATATCTCTCTCAGAAATACTAGTAGTTCTGTGAACAGTAGACCTCACGCAGTATCCTCATCCACAAGTACCTGATTGAAACTATAGACCTTATGGAAATACAGCAATAGACTGGCTTCTCCACACATCTGTGTAATCACTTGTCAGCTGATTTATGATGAATAATTCTATAGTCTAATTTTTACTCTAATATTGGCGTATGAAGGAGGCTCCTTTTTCCTTTTATATTATCCTTGAAATGCAAAATTTCCAAAAACCTTGTATATACGTCGACGCGCAATTAGAAAAGGAACATACCTGTCAATTTCATGAACATCTATTACCGCGTTTCGCCGTAAATGCGCAACATATGAACATAAACATTCAAACATTAAGAGAAATGCCAACCGTCGACTTGAATCTTAGACCTCACTTCGCTCGGTCAATTATGTAGCTGATAAGACAATAAAAGTGAAGTGAATATTTTATTTCTCTAGCCTGGTACAGTATCAGATTCTATTTTGCACACTGGAAGATTAGGCGTAGAATTCATTATTATAAATTATAATTAATTTATTTGAACGTAGCTGGGGAAAGCTCTCAAAATAAAATTCAATAAAAGTGGAAACTTATATTGGTGGACGAACCAATCATAAAAACACATTGAGTTCTAAATGATACTTGTGGAAAGAAAAGAGAGGGGAGAGCATATAAGAGAGAAAGAGAGCATATGAAAGAGGTAACTCAAAAGAATTTGATGGATGAAATGACAAAAACATGAAGAAATGAAAAAAGAACTGACGGAAAGAAGGAGCCAAATTAAAAAGGTTTTAGAGGTACAGTGTAAATGAAAAAAGAGGAAGATACAAGAGGGAAGAAGATATTGCTAATAAGAAGGTGTACAAAATGACACGGAAATGAGATCGCAAAGAAAGAAGCAAATAACAAAAGGATAAAGGAAGGAACAAGAAAAAACTTGAAGACTAAGAAACCGGAATAATTATTTCGGTAGAAACAAAGAGTCTTTTAGTTGGAGAGGAAGAGTCACATCCTGGTGTCTCCAGAGTGCAAAACTGAACCAGACGAAAGACAAAAGAAGAAGAAGTTTGGAGAAGAAGAAGGAGAAGAAGGAGAAGAAGAAGAGAAGAAGAAAGAAGAAGAAGAAAAGAAGAAGAGAAGAAGAAGAAGAAGAAGAAGAAGAAGAAGAAGAAGAAGAAGAAGAAGAAGAAGAAGAAGAAGAAGAAGAAAAGAAGAAGAAGAGAAGAAGAAGAAGAAGAAGAAGAAGAAGAAGAAGAAGAAGAAGAAGAATAAGAGAAGAAGAAGAATAAGAAGAAAAGAAGAAGAAGAGAAGAAGAAGAAGAAGAAAAAAAAGAAAGAGAAGAAGAAGAAGAGAAGAAGAAGAAGAAGAGAAGAAAAAGACGAAGAAGAAGAATAAAAGAAGAAGAAGAAGAAGAGAAAAGAAGAGAGAAGAAGATAAGAAGAAGAAGAAGAAGAAGAAGAAGAAGAAGAAGAAGAAGAAGAAGAAGAAAGAAGAAGAAGAAGAAGAAGAAGAAGAAGAAGAAGAAGAAGAAGAAGAAGAAGAAGAAGAAGAAGAAGAAGAAGAAGAAGAAGAAGAAGAAGAAGAAGAAGAAGAAGAAGAAGAAGAAGGAGACCGGAATAATTTATCGGTTGAAGGTGGAAGTAAGAACATTGCTCCCGAGCAGTCAATTATAATCAGCTGACGGACAAAAGTGAACCACAGCTCTTTCACTCTTAACCAAAACTGGTCCTTTCCTCTTCAATATCCTGCCTTTGTGCATGCAACGTTGGGGCATGCAACATTGAGGCTTGCAGCATTGATGGGGCCTGCAACATTGGAGCATGCAACATTGGGGCAAGAAACATTGGGGAACGAAACATTGGGGCATGCAGCATTGGGGCATGCAACATTGGGGCATGCAACATTGGGGCATGCAACATTGGGGCAAGAAACATTGGGGCATGCAACTTTGGGGCAAGAAACATTGTTTTTTTACTTGCAACTTTGTAACTTGCAATTAATTATAACAATAATTAAGAAGTTACAATCCACTCTTTGGAATGTTACTATAAGTAGCATGCAATTTCATTTTTCTACAACTGCGCGTAAAAAAGAATTTACATACTCAATTCTCCTCGTAAAACAGCTTATTTCTGAATAGAATCTACTTTTTCGCTCGCCAACTATCCGCGCATGCGCAGTAAATTTTCTTAACGCTCGCCAATCAGCTGATGGTAAGCAGCTAGCCAAAAGGTCAGATCTTAACCTAAAAAGTCGGTACGGTAATTGTAACTCCGCCGATATAAGTAATTTAACAGGTTTGGGCAGATGTAGAAAAAATTTTGTATGCAATTCGCGCGTAATGCTTCTTTATCGCTCTTGCAAAATTATCACGCTCCGCTTCGCGTCGCGTGATAACTGATATCGCGCGAGCGATAAAGTCGCGCAATATGCTCTTAATACATAAATAGCTATTTCGTTGCTTGCAATTTTTGTGTCATCCATTTTTTGAAATTGTAACTTTGTGGCAAGCAAATATGACAATCTTTGTAATGGAACTTTGTGGCATGCAGCTTTCAAAATTGTAACTTTGTGCAAACTGCCTGACATGTGGTTTGAGTTTGGCTGTGTCACGAAATCAGTGGACACGCATGCGCTTTCAAGTTTTTCGCGTGCAAAAAGTTAGTTGTCACGAATGTAATTTGATAATTCATTCATTTATCGAAACTTGATCATTCAAGTCAATAAAAATTTGTGCACTTCAAAGATATGAATGAGTTAGTCGTGTGTGAAACTTAGTCTCGATCGTAATTTGATCATTTCTTAGGCTAATATTCAGCAAAACTCGATCATTCGAATCAATAATTCGGGAACTTCTGGAATACATGAATTTGAATTAGATTCTCGGTTATTTTGCTGAAAGGTTCCATATAAAGAATGGAATATGAAATCGATAAAACGGTTTTCAATGACAGAGATTCAGCTACCGTATATCACGTTTCCCTAAAACTAGTAGTTCTGTGAACAGTAGACCTCACGCAGTATTCTCATCCACAAGTACCTGATTGAAACTATGGATCTTATGGAAATACAGCAATAGACTGGCTTCTCCACACATCTGTGTAATCACTTGTCAGCTGATTTATGATGAATAATTCTATAGTCTGATTTTCACTCTAATATTGGCGTATGAAGGAGACTCCTTTTTCCTTTTATATTATCCTTGAAATGCAAAATTTCCAAAAACCTTGTATATACGTCGACGCGCAATTAAAAAAGGAGCATACCTGTCAAATTTCATGAAAATCTATTACCGCGTTTCGCCGTAAATGCGCAACATATAAATATATAAACATATAAACATTTAAACATTAAGAGAAATGCCAAACCGTCGACTTGAATCTTAGACCTCACTTCGTTCGGTCAATAAAGTATGAAATCGAGAATACATTTTTCAATGACAGAGATTCAGTTATATCACGTTCCCATAAAATAAAGTGATAAAATAAATTTTGAATAAAAATAATTGGATGTATGGAACTGTCACAAACTCATGTTGTTCTCTTTTTTCATCGAATAATAATTGGAGATACTTGTATTTCACCAGAGACAGAAAATGGTGTAAGCACCAGTACTAGTTACTGTATAAACTATACTTGAGGCTGTGCAAAGGCTAAAAATAAACTTTCTACTCGTGATATTTTTCAAAGTTTTTCAATTTGTATATCATCAAGCTATCAAAATGAAAAATTTTTCCCCGAAAAACATTTTTTTCTGATCATTACTTTTAAAGATATGAGCGCCTTAAGTTTAAATTTTTGGGACAGAACATTTCAAATTCGGTAAGAGATAAAACCATGTAACTTAGAGGATAGATTCTTCATGGTATTGTTGATCTAGTAAAACAAAAATTTTCTAAAAATATCAATTTTTAAGATAGTTATTCAATTTACTAAAAATAACCAAGAATAACTTTTAGTTGAGTTATTTTTGGTAAATTGGATAACTTCTCCAAAAATTGATTTTTTCAGAAAATTTTTGTTTTACTAGATCAAAAATAGCATGAAGAATCCATCCTCCAAATCTCATGGATTTATATCTTACCGAATTTGAAATGTTCTGTCCCAAAAATTCAAACTTTAGGCGCTCATATCTCAAAAGTAATGATCGGAAAAAATGTTTTCCCGAGAAAACTTTTCCATTTTGATAGCTTGATGATATACAAATCGGAAATCTTTGAAAAATATCACGAGTAGAAAGTTTATTTATAGCCTTTGCACAGCCTTAATGTTTTCATAGTAACTGTAGTTCCTGTGATAAACATAGATGTTATTGACAATAAATTATCTATGGAAGACAGCTCGAAATTATCAAGCTCTGTAAAGTTAACTATATGAAATCCACTAGGGAAGGAAAATATCGTTAGAATACAGTAAGTCTTGTTAGAATTGAGCCCAATTCTACTGAAAACTGAACATAAGAACTCACTCATGTTCACTAGAAAGTGTTTCGGATGGACACGTTAAGCCGTCGGTCCCGGCTGCCTAAAAAGCACACGTTAGGTCATGTCAGAGGCCCTGAAATTGATCAGTTGCGACCTGAAAACTCTGACACCAGACCTGAGCCAGCCAGGTCACTCGATATTATTATTATTATTATGTTCACTAGAAGTTTAATCACTTTATTATTACTTTTATACGATGGTTTAATTATATAATTTGATACTTATGCACTCATCAGCATCATCAATTTGCATCATCACTTGATTTAATTAGTTCAATAGTATAATAGTTTAATTACTTTATTATTATTTAATATTATACTTTATTTTATAATTAATTATGCATGAGAGTTTTCATGATAATATTATAATTTATAGTATTTTGATATTATTATGATTTGAGTTAAGGATGCAGTTGTGGGTTTCGACCTGTTGTCTCCAAAGAGATATTGTAAAAAAAAAATAAATGAATAAATAAACTCCTGTTCCCTCATTACATTAATTTTTATTGTCTATTCTCTAATTCTCTGTACTCGGTAGGAATATTCAAATAAGAAATCATTTTGATTTTATCCTCGTTATACTGGATTGCACTGACTCTAGTACTGATAATGTGGGAATCCGTCTCAAAAATTGGCAACAGATAATTTAGTCAGATCCATGAGCCAATCATTTTCAGGTTATCGTTGAAGCTCAGGTTACCACTCGAATATCTACAACCACACATCTGATATCCTTGAAACTACATGAATACAAGATGATTTCTGAGTTGGTTAGCTGACTCCCAATGTCTATCTGTAGCTATACAAATCTATAGCTGGTGGATGTAGTTGGTAACCCTATCAATATATCTTTTGTGAGTAAAATAGGTTAGATTTTTGTAGTTCATTGTTATAACTACTCAAAATTACTGTCTACATCAAAAATACAATACTCATTGGTAACCCTATCAATACATCTTTTGTGAGTAAAATAGGTTAGATTTTCGGAGATCAATAAATTTGGGTAACGATTGAAAATTACTGTCTACATCAAAAATACAATACTCACATTAACTTCCTGGTCCATTAACAAGCCACCAGATACCGGAAATATTCGTTGCAACTGCAAAATTGACGAGCGCGACGACATAGAGGTCAGTTCCACTTGAAATTCGCGACGCGACTGAACCAAACTAAGGCAGAGGTGACCGGCAGAATTCGACAAGCTATGACAGGCGACGTGCTGACGTGTCGGCCGGTAGACGGCTGATGGCTGCCGCGTGTCGTTTACCGGTTGCCATGGTAACGGCGCTTGGCGGCACATTTGAAAATTTCAAAATATTACTGTCGACTGATTTTCTACACACATGTAGACAGTTATATTGTTGAATGATGATTTGAATGCGGAAGAAGAAAAATATGAAGAAGAAGAAGAAAAAGGAGAAGACTGAGTTTCTACACATGTAGACGGTTATATTGTTGAATGATGATTTGAATGCGGAAGAAGAAGAAGAAGAAGAAGAAGAAGAAGAAGAAGAAGAAGATGAAGAAGAAGAAGAACAAGAACAAGAAGAAGAAGAAGAAGAAGAAGGAGAAGAAAAAGGAGAAGAAGAAGAAGAAGAAGGAGAAGAAAAAGGAGGAGAAGAAGAAGAAGAAGAAGAAGAGGAAGAAGAAGAAGATGGAAGAAGAAGAAGAAGAAGAAGAAGAAGAAGAAGATGAAGAAGGAAAAGGAGAAAGTGATAAGTGAAAGAAGAAGTAATAATGAAGCCATCTGATGATATTAGATCGGCTGCACAGCTGTGTAATTATTATTACTTGCCTAGCCGCAGGGCATGCGTAGTAGCCTGATTTGACATTTTTTTAAAAGCTTGGTTGGAATAAATTATTCTTAACCTCAATATCTCAAAAATGCGGAATTCTAATAATAATATTTATAAGATTATAGAATGATTGAATTAAATTATCTCAAGTTTTATCATATTCATAATATAATTATTTTTATAATATTTTATCTTCTATCCAATTTTTCAAAATAATTCAATAGATTATTTGAAAAATAAATGGTTATTGTATTGGAATCCAAGCACCTACTCCAACATTTTTTCACCTATCACCTTCAAATTTCAGGGGTCATCATTTCAGATTCAATCTGTATATATGACAGTTGTTATTGGACAGTACATACTGGTAATTCTCAAGCAAATACTAAATTTTTAATGATAATTTTATGATTTCTTTCTTCTAAATTTTCCATTCCTATGCCTATTAACTTCCGAGCGGAGCTCGGTCCCCCTTTTTTATAATATTATCATAATAATATAATTCTACATTATCTAGCAGGTAACCCGGGCTCCGCTATGATCTAATTAAAAAACTTGACCTCCTGAAATCCCAAAGAATTCAAAATAGGCCTGTAACCATCCTTTGTAAATTAAACATCTATATGCAAAATTTCAAGTTAATCAGTCCAGTAGTTCAGACGTGATGATGCGTCAAACATAATTTTTTTCCCCGTTTGTGTATAAACCAGTTCTTTACTTTATTATTGGAGTAGCCGCAGTCGGGTGTATTAGATGCTGGCTTTGTAATCCAAAGGCCCGGGTGCAAATTCCAGCCAGGGCAAGATATTTTTCTCGGGCCATTCCCGTGTTTCGGATGGACACGTTAAGCCGTCGGTCCCGGCCGCCTAAAAAGCAGTCGTTAGGTCATGTCAGAGGCCCTGAAATTGATCAGTTGCGACCTGAAAACTCTGACACCAGACCTGAGCCAGCCAGGTCACACGATATTATTATTATTATTATTATTACTGTATTATTGTATAGATAAAATACAAATACATCTTCCAATAAAGATTTTATTTATTCATAGAAGATTGAAAATAATTTATCCTGAAAAATAAATAGGCTTTAATGAAATTTGGCTTCTAGTTCTACCTAATACCTACCAACTGTTACTACTACCTTGAAACTGTTATTTCTACATGTACTCTACATTGTACTGTAGTGTACATGATAAAGAAACAATCACAAGTAACCAATTGTGTTCAAAATAAGACTATGAATGCTATTCTATCCAATGAGAAAACGTTGAAGGCCATTCCAACTCCTAACATGGACAAATTCATTATTGAAACCTTTAAGCGACAATTGAGATCTCATGTTTCTTTATCCAGGCTTCTCCTATTCTGAGATAAAAAAGAACAGGTTGGATTTCTCCAACCGAAGGCCAAATAACTATTATAACAAAACTATTACATTGAGTAAAAACTAACTCTGATAAAAACGTTGATATCTGATATTTGATTGCATATAATAACATCAATGAGTGAATCTATTTGAAGATTTGAATCAAGATTAATGATATATTTGAGTTGATGGATGGATTATTCTCGTTGTATTTAGAAGAAAAGTGAACATCTGATTGCCAGTATGCTCTAACTGCTCGTGCGTGTAGTTTGCGATTTATTAGCGTTTTGGGTCAGTTTTGACCCAGCCATACTTTCAATAGTTATTCTTACAGATTACACAAAGGCCAACTAAATTCAATCACCGTAATTACCATAATATATTACTTATTACTTAATCAATTACTTACTTATTTACTTATATATCACATAATGATATAATTACCTCATAATCACCATATATTGGGATTTTGTTGCATTGGTTCCATCAAATGATGTAATTTTATACCAATTAAATTTGATTGGCTTTGTGTAATTATAGTATATTGATAATATTATTACTTCTTTCATGAAGGTGAATGATTTTTGGGCCCTAATACAATTCTACAGAAAGATAGTTCAGAAACAAAAAAATAATCGTTGGCTGGGTCACATTTGACCCAGCCATACCATTAAAGGGGATTCAATCTGTGAAACTATAAATTCAATTATCTATAAAAAATGTGTAAAAGATTTTTATAAAAAATAATGTAACACAGAAAGAGAACATCAGGGATATTATATTCAATGAAAAAACTGGGATTTACACAAGTAGAGAGAACATTTCCATACAAAATGTAAGATTTTTTGAAAATTTTCAATACATATCTTTCACCTATGTCAGTTTTTTTGTGAACTGATAAAAACTATGTTATTACAGGTTTTTTTGGAGATGGACTCATACTCTATGACATAAAAGCACAGAAGAGACTTTTGTTCAACAGGATGTATTTTTTTATTTTTTCAAAAATAGTATTGCACATTCTTGACATGCTTCAGATTTTTCAATATAAATATTTTTTAAACTGTAATTTCATATTGTAATGGTCTTGGACAACAAGTAGACTATGTTCTTATTGATTTTAAATATAGAGACTTAATTATACATCTAAGAGTATTTTTTATTTTTTTAAATTTGGGGTCATTTTTGACCCAACCATACCTTGAGTGTGACCCCAAAGACACCATACCAGTTGAGGGCTAGAAAAAGAAATCTTGTGACCTAGCCACGAGCTCAAAATTCTCACTATGTTTGACATGATTCTAGAACTAATACAGGTCTTTATGATTGACCGAGCGAAGTGAGGTCTAAGATTCAAGTAGACGGTTAAGCATTTCTCTTATGTTTAAATGTTTATACGTTGCGCATTTACGGCGAAACGCGGTAATAATTTTCATGAAATTTGACAGGTATGTCCTTTTGATTGCGCGTCGACGTATACACAAGGTTTTTGGAAATTTTGCATTTCAAGGTTAATATAAAAGGAAAAACGAGCCTCCTTCATACGTCAAAATTAGAGTAAAAATTAGACTATAGAACTATCTATACATATAAAAGCGAAATGGAACTCACTCACTGACTGACTGACTCACTAACTCACTCACTCACTCACTCGCAGAACTAAAAATATCTACCGGACCAAAAACGTTCGAATTTGGTAGGTATGTTCAGTTGGCGCTTTAGAGGCGCACTAAGAAATCTTTTGGCGATATTTTAACTCAAAGAGTTGTGTTTTTAAGGGCTTAAAGTTCGTCTTTTAGCATGTATATTCTTCTTATTCTCTTAATTATAATTGAAAAATGTCCATACCATATTATATGTTAATATAGAACTATAATCTAGAGAGACTACCTCTTCGAAACAGTTGTTAACTGGTAACTAAATTAATAATTTTGTCAGGTTGGCATCAAGTTGAGTTGACTTTGTTAGGTTGGCACCAAGTTAGAGATTGAAATGCATTTATCGCGGAAAAATTGATTGGGCACTGCTACTTCAATCAGAGCTATTCCTGGGAATATTATATTACTAGCCGTCAGGCTCGCATCGCTCGCCATATCCGTTTAGCCAGACGTTTAGTCTGGACCCCCGACTGGATTGTCCTAACATGATTATGATCGTCCTACAAATGAAAAATGCATGCTTGCTGATCTCATTCTTGGACGATCCCAGGCTATTCTTGGACAATAAATATGGCTATTAGGCGATTATCATTAACAGAATTGGCAATGGTTGCAATTATTTCGGACGAGGAAGAGGAGAATAGAGGAACTCAGAGGCGCTATTGGATTCACGAATCTCTAAGAAAACGGAAAACTGAGGGGGAGTATTGGACATTATATAGGCACCTAATGGATGATGAAGAAAAGTTTTTTCGTATTTCCGTATGACGTCATTCCAGTTTAATGAATTGTTGAGAAAAATTGAAAATGATATAACCAAGAGAAACACTCAATTTAGAGACAGTCTGTCACCTAAAGAAAAGCTAGCTGTTTGTCTAAGGTAAGTTAAAAACCCAAATAATATTCCATAATTTGTTATTAAAAACACAATGTAAAAAACTTTTTCAAAAAAGCACCCTTTATTGAAACTTTTAGAATATTTTAAAATAACTACCGGTTTCGGCAATTGCCATCTTCAGGTTCAAATTAAAAATGAGTAAATAAATAATCAACAAAAGTATAGACTAATTTATGTAGACCTAAAGTTTTTACATTTGAGTTTTTTACATTGTGTTTTTAATAACTTTTAATAAGTAGCCCATATAAGTGAAATAATTTCATGATTTGTTTATTGAGATATATGTATACAGTTAGGAAAGTAATTTACTGATAAATATTCCAATTCTCCTGAGACTGGGTAGCGCTCAATTAGTACCGGTAGATGCATCTACTGGCGATGTGGTGTAGGAATAATCTTAGGTAGCTGGTGAATGCAGTTGTAATTCCATTTCAGAAACGAGAGAAAAAACCTTGTTCTTTACCAGCGCTTGTTGGTATTTAGAAAACTTTTTCACTGTGTCAGAAATATTTAAAAAAAAACGATCTAGTTCGTCAGGCTCTTTCCGAGGTACAAGTGAGTTTTGCCTGTCTAATAATTTTGCCATCAATACGGCTGATGCTGACTGTGGTGTACGATTTTTAAATCTTCTTTTAACTGACTTACTATTTTGCACAGAACTTTTAACAGTCTGGGCATCAGTAGCAACATCGTCAGACACAGTTTCAATAATTGCATTTGTTTCTGTTCCGGATGTGTGGTCGACCACAGTGTGGTCATCATGGTCTCCGTTATCCTCATCACTTGTTATATCAACAGAATCCAAAGTTTTCTTTTGCAAAAAATGGAGCAACAAAAGACATCTCATCTCGTACTTCCATTTTTTTATTTGTGTTGCTGCCTGTCCCGTTTTTACTTTTCTCTTATTCAAGGCTCTCTATATGAGTCCCTTAGATTTTGCCATCTTTGTTTACAGGCCGGACTGTAACATAAAATAATTTCATTTTGTTAATAATTTATAATTCCAATTATTTTTTTTTTTATTTCATTTTATTATCTATTATTTCATTTTTATTTATTTTATTTCATATTCTATTTTTATTTATTTTATTCCCAGTATAAGCTTTTTTTTTATTTGCAGGTACTTGGCAACTCATTTAGAACAATTGCTTTCAGCTATAGAATGGGGGTCAGTTCTGTGAGACGTTCAGTTTTTGAAGTTTCTAACGCTATAATAAACAACATGTTGAGTGAAATGATTCCAACACCCACTACAGAGCAATGGGAAAAAAACATTGAAGAGTTTTGGTCCAAGTGGAACTTTCCTAATTGCCTAGGTTCAATTGATGGAAAGCATATTGTGATTGTAGCACCTCCAAACAGTGGTTCCCTATATTTTAATTACAAAAAATCATTCTCCATTGTACTTATGGCTTTAGTTGATGCTAATTATAATTTTATAGCTGTAAACGTCGGTGCTTTCGGCAAAGACAGTGATGGTGGTATTTTATCTAAATTGAAACTGGGGCAAGCCATATTAAATAATAAGTGAAATATTCCTGCTAGCAAAAACTTTCCAGGAACGAATGTAAGTGCACCTTGCGTATATTAGGTGACGAAGCCTTTCCTTTGAAAAATTATCTATTAAGACCTTATCCATCACAACAGACCATAGCTGATGTCAAGAAACGTCACTTTAACTATCGCCTTTGCCGAGCAAGGCGTGTAGTTGAAAATGCTTTTGGGATTTTAAGTCAAAAATTTCACATGTATACTAGACGCATGCACTTGAGCCCAGAATATGCTGAAAAAATTGTTTTAACCACTTGCATTTTGTATAACTACATAAGACGCGGAGTAATTGAAACGGTAAACTGAGACTAGTATGCAGTTTTCTTCTATGCAGAATCTACGACATCAAGGAGGCAATGCAGTTGCTTCCGCTTTTGAAGTACGCAGTCAATTCGCGAATTTCTTCCAAACTGTTGAAGGTAATCGACTGGGCTTAACATAACATAACAAATTTCAACAAAACATAACAAAAAAATAAGATAAAATGTACTTATTAAATCAAAACCTAAAAGTATGACTTTGTCAAAGATTTAACGATAATTTGTACTGTAATTGGTTATTGAAAAATCAATTTTGTAGTATAATAGGCATAATTATATTATTTTTTTAAGATGCAAACAATATATGTTATGTCTCTCGTATGTGGTTTGTGTTAATATTATTGTCCCGTTTGTAAAACAAGACAATACTGTAAAAATTGTATTGTTTTCTACAGCACTGTGGAATCTGACTTCTAAAAGTATGACTTTGTGAAAGATTTAATATATTTGTTTGCAAAATCCTGTTATTATTATTAATAGAAGTGAAAATGTCAGAAGGAATAGTTTTACAAATGAAAATAAAGTTACTACTTACCAGGTTGTTTCATCTGATCTTCTATATCCTTCCATGCTACATCTTTCTTGGTGGCATCCATGTACTTCGGATGTTGTAGATTATAGAGGAATTCGTATTTACGAACACATTCTATCAACAGTTCGTCATTCATTTTCATGCAAAACGAATGAAGGCACAGAAATGACAAAGGCACACAAATGACAAAGGCACACAAAGAGCAACTACTACAACTAGCAAGTAGCACAGAGAAGAGAATTACTCCTACTTCGTGCAAGTAGCAACTAACTAGGTACTTTACCACAATGGTGTCTACACTGGTTACCAACGCGGCGCATGCGCGGTTACAACGGGGTTTGCAGGCGTCACGTACCATGCAAGGAGCGTTTCGTCACAGACAAAATATACTGGCCGACAAATGTTGACCTGGACATGCATGGCACGCTCCGTGCTTGGCCGGTGACGGAACGGTCTAAAGGTACGAACCCACTAGAACGTACCAGACACGGACCGTGTCAGACCATGCCAGGCACGTAAAATAACAACTATGCCCACTACAACGGATCAACAGGTTCTATGCCAGTACATTACGCGTATGGTACGCGTAGTACGGTATGATACGCGTATGATGCCCCGTCAGAAGTTGTTGGGAACGCGTCAGTTAGCAAGAGATGTAGCGGTGAACTGGTTACCACGCGGTGCATACGCGGTTACAACGGGGTTTGCAGGCGTCACGTGCCATGCAAGGAGCGTTCCGTCACAGACAAAATATACTGGCCGACAAATGGTGACTGGACGTGCATGGCACGGTCCGTGCTTGGCGGTGTGACGGAACGGTCTAATGGGTGTATTACATATCAAATGATGCAAAGAATATTTTTTTGCATGTGTCGGTACGGGCACGGTCATGGTATGATACGTTCTAGTGGGTACGAACCTTAGTCTGGACCCCCGACTGGATCGTCCTAGCATATGATAAAAATGCTCAAATGAAAAATGCTGATCTCATTCTTGGACGATCCGGTCGGGGGTCCAGGGGGCGGAGCCCCCTGGCTAGACGGATACGGCGAGCGAAGCTAGCCTGACGGCTAGTGATAGTATAATCAATACCATTACAGTATCTTATTCTCGTTTTTATCTGCAATCCCATTTCATCAACTTATTATATGAATAGTTGATCTTATGAGGAAGGTATTGTTTTCATCTGAGTTTGGAGAATTTATTTGTAGACTTGAACCATGATTATTGATGGATTTGTCTTCAATATTGAATTATCAGCTTAAAGAACAAGGGAACAAATTCTATAATCTATTCATAATTTAGTTCTTATGTACATGCTTTTCTCTATTAATATTTTCAAGTTGTATGATCAAGCTGAATATTTTTATCAGAAAAAATACTATTTTAAACTGATTATATCCATTACTGACCGATAATCAATATTCAAGAAACTCTACAGATAGAAATAAATTGGAAGTTACATTTGTTCAAATGGTAATCAAAGAATAATTATCATTAAACGAAATCCCAATTAAATGCTGCAAATCACCCCGAAGACTTCTGCTACTGCAAATATTGACAACAGGGTAAACATCTAGATGGAATACACTATAGAGTTAGACTATATATTATTATTAAACGAAATCCCAATTAAATGCTGCAAATCACCCCGAAGACTTCTGCTACTGCAAATATTGAGAACAGGGTAAAAAGCTAGATGGAAATTCGATGAGCGCTACAATACAAAAATTGTTTGTCAGCCCGAGAATCGAACCCAGTACCTCCTAATTGCCGGTCAG
>NW_024091203.1:0-23522 GCF_014356525.2 Nilaparvata lugens | reverse complement strand
GAGGCGTGGAGGTGAATTGAGAAGAGACAGAGAAGGGAAATGAGAAGAAAGGGGAATGAGAGAAGTAGTTACAGGTGAGAGAGTGGGAGAATGAAAAGGAGCAGGAGAAGAATGAGGTGAAAGGGTGAAGATGATGAAGAAGAAGTGAAAAGTATAAAGGCTTATCAAAAATGGTGATTACCTCATACACTAAACTCTGAGGGTTTTCGAATGTTGGGTCACAACCATTAGCAATAAAAGAATTGTTACGACTTTTTCAAAAGTTATCTTTCAAAAGCTTTCCCCTTTTCATTCATTTTTCTCTGTAACAGTTCCTCTCTTTTTCTATCCTTACCTCCCCATTATTATCCATCCTCTTCTAACTTACAGTACACTACAGTATGAGTTTTCCTCTTTCTATGATACTCGCTCGAATTTAGATTTCAGTTCTAGATATTTAAATTTAAAAGAAGACGTTTTGTCTCTATAGTGAAGTCCACTTTATAATGGCAGTATCTGATTAACATCGGTGTTGCTATCCTTGTCTATCATTCCACAAAGCAGAAAGTGTTATCTCTTTCTCGTTCTGCTCTGCTGCCAGATCGTCTTAGAATAAATTGATAATTAATGAACTAAATATTCCATCTTAATTATGAAAATTATTGAAGATTATAATTTATTACCAGATAAAATATATTTGATTATTTCAAACGATAATGAACAGTTAATATAACGTCAATAAACCTGTATCAGCTACCGTCTATAGAAGGCATTGACAAGACAGAGGATCGGAAACGTTGTTCTCCTATCTTTCTCATTGTCATTATAACGTGGACCTCACTATAGAACAAGAACAACCACAACATGATACAGTATCACCACAATATGATACAGTATCATCTCAACTCGATACACAACACTATGATTTGATACATTCGCTATCTGCTTTGTGGAATGATAGACAAGGATATAGTGAGGTCCACATTATAATGGCAGAGTAGGATCGACAATACTGCTGCTGTCCTTTTCTATCATACAACAAAACAGATAGCACTATCTCTTTCTTGCTTTGCAATGTTGTCTATTCACCAGAATATATTATATTCACTTTTGACAGTGACTGTACAAAACTGACCATACAATTTTCAGCCGCCATTTTATTTTCTTCATTCTATCAAAATACTTGAGTACACAAGTCGTATAATTGATTTAAAATGTATTTTTGAAACAATAAAATAATTTTTAAACATTACCGTATGAGAAACACAAATTAAAATACCTGAAATGACATTCTAAAAGTTGATAACTAACCATCCTAGACTTCATCCATGCTTCAGTCAGCCTACCTGTATTGGTTAGACCTACTCGTACCGGTATAAATAATATTGAAAAGTTATTTCAGAATCAATCCTTTGAAATTCATTACTTATTTTTGAATAGGATTTCTATTTTTCTATTATTTTTAAAAGAAATTGGAATAGAATATCTACCAAATAACTTAATTTCTGTTGTTTTGAAATTCAGATTGTTGTGTCACAGCTTTTTGAATAAGCTGCCATTTCAGGTTTGTATAAAAATAAGAATTTGACCTCAAGTATGAAAGCTAATTTTTTAATCCAATAATGAAAATAGGTTTTTGTGCAACTAGTGCGCAAAGTGACAGTTTGCTGCACCGAAAGAACCGTTTACACCCAAGCCGTAGGCGAGGGCGGAATGGTTTCTTGAGTGCAGCAAACGAACTTTGCGCAAGTATTTCACATTAAATTTTTCCTACAGTTAGCATTGAATATGGAAAGTGGGTAACTATGGGTAAAATTCCCTGAAATCAATCAAATGTTTTTCTGTGTAATTTTATTATTAATAAAAACCTTAATTTATTTAAAATTGGATAATAATAATTGAATTATAATGATTAGTAATTCAATTGAAAATTTATCTGATTGCTTGAAGGAGATTTATCTCATGTAAGCATTGAAATGACTATAATGACGGCACATAATGGCAAGGCAAGGCAACGCTGTTCTCCACGGCCATTATAACGTGGGCCTCACTATGAGTGTTACCAACTTAATTCTGATTTTGCTGCACTGCTGCTCCATTAACCTACTCACTATTTTGCGTTGTCATGCTGCAAATCTGGAGTACGCAAAGTACTCACTTTGCGCACTAGTGCGAAAAAGTGATTCTCTGCGGCCTGCAATCAGTGCACAAATGGTCACTTTTGAATGTTTCTGTAGGAAATAGTTATTTGTGCAACTAGTGCGCAAAGTGACAGTTTGCTGCACCGAAAGAAACGTTTACGCCCGAGCCGTAGGCGAGGGCGGAATGGTTTCTTGAGTGCAGCAAACGAACTTTGCGCACGTATTTCACATTAAATTTTTCCTACAGTTACCATTGAATATGAAAAGTGGGTAATTATGGGTAAAATTGCCTGAATAATGTATGTGTGTTTGAATGGCGAGGCGGCTGTGTGGTGTGTGCTGTGGTGGCACTGTGCTGTCGTTGTCCTTGGTTATAATATAATAATAGTAATAATTAGCGCGTTGTGCTTCGTTGCACCTCTGCTCACTATAGCAGCCACAGCAGTCACTGTTACCAACTTCATTTTGATTTCTCTGCACTGATGCTCCATATAACCTACTAACTATTTTGCGTTGTCATGCTGCAAATCTGGAGTACGCAAAGTACTCACTTTGCGCACTAGTGCGGAAAAGTGATTCTTTGCAGCCTGCAATCAGTGCACAAATAGTCACTTTCCAGGGTATCTGTAGGAAAAATATATTTCCTTGAATAATTTTACATTAAATTGATTATTTTATCGAGGAAATGATAATCATTATTGGATTAAATTTAATGGGATGAATTGAGTAACAGCTGTGTACAGTCAGTGGCAAAATGGAGAGACTTGGCAACGTTTTTCTCCTATCTTGCTTCACTGCCATTATAACGTGGACCTCACTATTGATACACATGAGAGCCTATTATTCCTCAAATTTATGAGATGTGGATGAGGAGGAGGAGGAGAATGAGAAGAAGGATGAAGAGATGGAGTATTCATCAGCTGTATCTCTCACATTTATGATGAACAATTTATGATGAACAGATTTGTAACACTGCATTATATATGGATGGTAACACACATGATGAGATTTGAGATTCTACATAACATATGAGACAATACACATGGGATTATATGATATTAATATATATATGAATATTGCATTCTATATCATCATCTTATACTCAATATTATATAGTATACAATAACACACGCCCATCAGAATAATAATATAATGCATATTATCGGCATGTATATGAAGTAGTTGGAGCATGTATATATGTGATACACATTATTATACAAGGTTTGCTCCCTCGGTAAAGGATTTATCAATAATTTAGATATGATAAGGGGTGATTTGTGGGCATATATATGTCAGGGTGAGCATATCTTATATGATATATATTTGAGTTTATGACAGTTCTGTTCACTGGATATGAACGCTGAGGGATGTCACGGTGGAGGAGGAGGAGGAGGAGGAGAAGGAGGAGGTGAAGGAGGAGAAGGAGGAGGAAAGGATTGATTGATTGAGTACTTTATTTTTGTAGATTACAATATATACTGGCTTATACACTTATATACAATAGCTTACAATACAGCAAAATTATAGATGAATTTACATAATATAGACTAAGAAAATAATTATTGAACTGTATATGATATGAAAAAGCAATTTGTAATAACTATAGATAATATTGTAATGCATGTACATAAATTGGCGGAGCTTTGGACATATCAATGTCCATTCTTCGGAAACAATATTCAATATATCCTCCCCACTAACTATCTACCAGAGAGAGAGAGAGAGAGAAATTGTGAGGGAGAGAGAAAGAGTGATCGAGTTAGAGGAGGGAGAATATAGGGTGAGAGGGAAGGAGAGAGAAAGAGAGAGAGACCAATAAACGAAGAGGAAATGAAGGACTATAAAATAATGAGCAAACAAAATTCTAAATATTACTTCCGATTCGATTATATCAGAGAGCCTAACATATAGTGAGGTTCACGTTATAATGGCAGTGGATAAAGATAGAAGAATAGCGATGCCGATTCTCTGCATTAAGTAATTATATTTTTACACTGTCAAAAAAATAATTTGCATCGTTGCGGACCTAGAAAAGGATAGTACCACCGGCTTTGTTGAATGATAGACAAGGATAGCAAAACCTAAGCTGATCAAATACTGTCATTTTAACTTGGATCTCACTATAGGAGGATAGAATTCAATATAAAATGGAGAATAGAAGGATGTAAATTGGAAAAAAATATTGAGGAAAATGGAATAAAGAGAGAGAGAGGAAGAAAGTGATAAACACAGGAGGAATGAAGGAATAGAAAACAAAGAACGGTGGAATATGGAAAGAGAGGAAGAATGGAAGAGAAAGAGAGTGTGATAAACGAAAAGAAAACAAATAACGGAAAAATCAGAGTGTTAAATTTACCAAACACTATATTCGAGTTTTTTCAAAGCTTGATGCCAAGTACTTTTGAAACACAGAGATAAAAGGTTACAAATGAAGAGAAGGGTAGAAGAGAGAAAATGCGATAAACGAAGAGAGAATGAAAGACTGGAAAATAATGAGCAAACAGCGTTCTGAATATTAATTCCAATTCGATTATATCAAAGAGCTCAGCTTGCGTGCAATTCTTTTTTACCATTTGACGTTTAAACTGTCATGACCAGCCAATTAATCTCTCACCCGTCTCTCTCTCTCTGACTGTTTCTCTCTCCAATCAAACAGTCACACACACCCTTCCTCCCTCAATCAATCTCTTTTGCACACACATTCACTCACTCTCTCGCTCTCTCTCTCTTTTTTGGTAGAGAGTTAGTGGGAAGGATATATTGAATATTGTTTCCGCAGAATGGACATTGATAAGTCCAAAGCTCCGCCAATTTATGTACATGCATTACTATATAATTATCTATAGTTATATATATTACAAATTACTTTTTCATATCTATACATTCAATAATTATTTTCTTAGTCTATATTATGTGAATTCATCTATAATGTTGCTGTATTGTAAGCTATTGTATATAAGTGTATAAGCCAGTATATATTGTAATCTACATAAATAAAGTACTCAATCAATCAAGCAATCAATCTCGAAGTTTATGCAACAGAGAGGAATTTGATTTCTGAATCCATCCTTGAAAAACGCATTGAGAAATCGCTCACTCACTCTCTCTCTCTCTCTCTCTCTGCCAATCTCTCTCGCTCATTAACTCTTCCTCTTCAACTTCATATATTACATATCTCTCACTAAACTTTTATCTCATAATCCCTCTCTTCCTCATTCTCTCTCTCTCAATCTTCATAATTATTCGACTAATTCGAAATATGATTATTTTCTTAGTCTATATTATGTAAATTCATCTATAATTTTACTGTATTGTAAGCTATTGTATATAAGTGTATAAGCCAGTATATATTGTAATCTACATAAATAAAGTACTCAATCAATCAATCAATTCTTTTTTTCTCTCGAAAGTTGTATGACAGAGAGAAACTCTAGAGTCTATCTTCATCCTTGATAAAATCGATTATACAATCACTCTCTCTCTGGCTGTGTCTCTCTCACACTCTTTCTATAGCCCTCTCTCTCTGTCTTACTCTCTCTTTTGGTAGCGTGTTAGTGGGGAGGATATTTTTAATATTCTTCCCAAAGAATGGACATTGATATGTCCAAAGCTCCGCCAATTTATGTAGATGCATTACAATATTATGATTAATTATCTATAATTATTATATTACAACTTACTTTTTCATATCATATACAGTTCAATAGTCATTTTCTTAGTCTATATTATTCAAATTCATCTATAATGTTGCTGAATTGTAAGCTATTGTATATGAGTGTATAAGCCAGTATATATTATAATCTACATTGATAAAGTACTCAATCAATCAATCAATCAATTCTTTTTTTCTCTCGAAAGTTGTATGACAGAGAGAAACTCTAGAGTCTATCTTTATCCTTGATAAAAGCAATTATACAATCACTCTCTCACTTTCTGTGTCTCTCTCACACTCTTTCTATAGCCCTCTCTCTCTGTCTTACTCTCTCTTTTGTAAAGGCTGAATGACAAAGAGAATAGAAATACGAGTACTATCTTTGTCTAAATAGAGGCAATCAAACAATCTCTCGCCCACTCTCTGTCAGTGTGTCTCTCTTAAACCTTTTATTTCTCTCTCTCTCTCTCTCTCTCTCTTCAACCCTTCATCTGCTACATTTTCCCTATAAAACATCAAAGCCAGTCATACACAGCAAATTTAGTCGATATAATGAGGGAGCAGAAAAAAGAATTTTTTTTTTCTTTTTCCCCCTTTGACAAGGTACTTATGTGAAGTATATATTTATATACATGTGTTTATCATGTAATACATGTTCGAAATCATTATTCGTGATATATCATAAACATATATACATGTATAAAGCGAAGTTCACGTTATAATGGAAGTATTTAATCAACATTGGTGATGCTATCCATGTCTATCAATCCACAAAGCAGACAGCGAATGTATCAAATCATAGTGTTGTGTATCAAGTTGAGATGATACTGTATCATATTGTGTTGATACTGTATCATTTTGTGGTTGTTCTTGTTCTATAGTGAGGTCCACGTTATAATGGCAGTATTTGATTTACATTGGTGTTGCTATCCTTGTCTATCATTCCACAAAGCAGATACCGCATGTATCAAATCATAGTGTTGTGTATGGAGTTGAGATGATACTGTATCATATTATGTTGATACTGTATCATGTTGTGGGTGATCTTGTTCTATAGTGAGGTCCACGTTATAATGGCAGTATTTGATTGACATTGGTGTTGCTATCCTTGTCTATCATTCCACAAAGCAGATAGCGAATGTATCAAATCATAGTGTTGTGTATCAAGTTGAGATGATACTGTATAATATTGTGTTGATACTGTATCATGTTGTGGTTGTTCTTGTTCTATAGTGAGGTCCACGTTATAATGGCAGTGTTTAATCAACATTGGTGTTGCTATCCTTGTCTATCATTCCACAAATCAGATACCGCATGTATCAAATCATAGTGTTGTGGATCAAGTTGAGATGATACTGTATCACATTGTGTTGATACTGTATCATGTTGTGGTTGTTCTTGTTCCATAGTGAGGTCCACGTTATAATGGCGGTGTTCGATTGGCAATGATATTGCTATCCTTGTCTATTATTCAACAAAGCAGATAGCGCAATCTCTTTCTCGCTTTGCTCTGTTGCCAGATCGTATTTCACAATGTAGAATCAATGAATAATTATCAATATATTTCATCTCACTTATTAGGATTCATTATGAAATTATTGGAAAATATGATTTCTTGCTTGATAAAATATGATTGATTATTTTAAACGAGAATGAACAGTTAATACGACATCAATAAAGCTGTATCAGCTACCGTCTATAGAAGGCAATAGCGGGAGAGAGGATCGGCAACGTTGTTCGTCTATCTTTCTCCACTGCCATTATAACGTGGACCCTACTATACAAATCTAGGTACATCACAAATCTATGTCAACATTTCAGTTACAGACAAGTGAGATAGATATTCCGTTTTCAGATTCGAGTGTTACAAATCATGTATGAGGCTTTCAAACCTCTAGAGGGGCTTTCAAGCTACTCGATCCAAATTCCGTTTCAAGTACATTTCGGGTGTTCTCTCTTCCATATTTCTCTCTTCTCTAGTGTTCTCTCTCCCATATTTCTCCCTTCTCTAGTGTTCTCTCTCCCATATTTCTCCCTTCTCTAGTGTTCTCTCTCCCATATTTCTCCCTTCACTAGTCCTCTCTCTCCCATATTTCTCCCTTCTCTAGTCCTCTCTCTCCCATTATTTGGTAGAGTTAGTGGGGAGGATATTTTTAATATTCTTTCCGAAGAATGGACATTGATATGTCCAAAGCTCCGCCAATCTATGTACATGCATAACAATATAACTATTATCTATAGTTATTATATTACAAATTGCCTTTTCATATCATATACAGTTCAATAATTATTTTCTTAGCCTATATCATGTAAATTCATCTATAATTTTGCTGTATTGTGAGCTATTGTATATAAGTGTATAAGACAGTATATATTGTGATCTACATAAATAAAGTACTCAATCAATCAATCAATCCCATATTTCTCCCTTCTCTAGTGTTCTCTCTCCCATATCTTTCGGTAGAGAGTTAGTGGGAAGGATATATTGAATATTGTTTCCGAAGAATGGACATTGATATGTCCAAAGCTCCGCCAATTTATGTACATGCATTACAATATAATTATCTATAGTTATTATATTACAAATTGCTTTTTCATATCATATACAGTTCAATAATTATTTTCTTAGTGTATATATGTAAATTCATCTATAATGTTGCTGTATTGTAAACTATTGTATATGAGTGTATAAACCAGTATATATTGTGATTTAAATAAATAAAGTACGAAATCAATCAATCAACCATATTTCTCCCTTCTCTAGTATTCTCTGTCCCATATTTCTCCCTTCTCTAGTCCTCTCTCTCCCATTATTTGGTAGAGAGTTAGTGGGAGGAAATTTTTAATATTCTTTCCGAAGAATGGACATTGGTATGTCCAAAGCTCCGCCAATTATGTAGCTGCATAACAATATATTATTATCTATAGTTATTATATTACAAATTGCTTTTTCATATCATATACAGTTCAATAATTATTTTCTTAGTCTATATCATGTAAATCATCTATAATTTTGCTGTATTGTAAGCTATTGTATATAAGTGTATAAGCCAGTATATATTGTATCTACATCAATAAGTACTCAATCAATCAATCAATCCCATATTCTCCCTTCTCTAGTGTTCTCTCTCTCCCATATCTTTCGGTAGAGAGTTAGTGGAAGATACATTGAATATTGTTTCCGAAGAATGACCTTGATATGTCCAAAGCTCCGCCAATTTATGTACATGCATTACAATATAATTTCTATAGTTATTATATTACAAATTGCTTTTTCATATCATATACAGTTCAATAATTATTTTCTTAGTCTATATTATGTAAATTCATCTATAATGTTGCTGTTTGTAAACTATTGTATATATGAGTGTATAAACCAGTATATATTGTGATTTAAATAAATAAAGTACTCAATCAATCAATCAATCATATTTCTCCCTTCTCTAGTATTCTCTGTCCCTATTTCTCCCTTCTCTAGTCCTCTCTCTCCCATTATTTGGTAGAGAGTTAGTGGGAGAAATTTTAATATTCTTCCGAAGAATGACATTGGTATGTCCAAAGCTCCGCCAATTTAGTAGCTGCATAACAATATAATTATTATCTATAGTTTATTAATTACAAATTGCTTTTTCATATCATATACAGTTCAATAATTATTTTCTTAGTCTATATTATGTAAATTCATCTATAATGTTGCTGTATTGTAAACTATTGTATATGAGTGTATAAACCAGTATATATTGTGATTTAAATAAATAAAGTACTCAATCAATCAATCAATCATATTTCTCCCTTCTCTAGTATTCTCTGTCCCATATTCTCCCTTCTCTAGTCCTCTCTCTCCCATTATTTGGTAGAGAGTTAGTGGGGAGGAAATTTTTAATATTCTTTCCGAAGAATGGACATTGGTATGTCCAAAGCTCCGCCAATTTATGTAGCTGCATAACAATATAATTATTATCTATAGTTATTATATTACAAATTGCTTTTTCATATCATATACAGTTCAATAATATTTTCTTAGTCGATATCATGTAAATTCATCTATAATTTTGCTGTATTGTAAGCTATTGTATAAGTGTATAAGCCAGTATATATTGTAATCTACATCAATAAAGTACTCAATCAATCAATCAATCCCATATTCTCCCTTCTCTAGTGTTCTCTCTCCCATATCTTTCGGTAGAGAGTTAGTGGGAAGGATACATTGAATATTGTTTCCGAAGAATGGACATTGATATGTCCAAAGCTCCGCCAATTTATGTACATGCATTACAATATAATTATCTATAGTTATTATATTACAAATTGCTTTTTCATATCATATACAGTTCAATAATTATTTTCTTAGTCTATATTATGTAAATTCATCTATAATGTTGCTGTATTGTAAACTATTGTATATGAGTGTATAAACCAGTATATATTGTGATTTAAATAAAGTACTCAATCATCAATCAATCATATTTCTCCCTTCTCCAAATTTCTCCCTCCCATATTCTCCCTTCTCCAGCGATCTATCTCCCATATTCTCCCTTCTCCAGTGTTCTCTCTCCCATATTCTCCCTCCTCTAGTGTTCTCTCTCCCATATTCTCCCTTCTCTAGTGTTCTCTCTCTCTCATATTTCCCCCTTCTCTAGTGTTCTGTCTCCCATATTCTCCCTTCTCTAGTGATCTCTCTCCCATATTTCTCACTTCTCTAGTGTTCTCTCTCCCATATTTCTCCCTTCTCTAGTCCTCTCTCTCCCATTATTTGGTAGAGAGTTAGTGGGGAGGAATTTTTAATATTCTTTCCGAAGAATGGACATTGGTATGTCCAAAGCTCCGCCAATTTATGTAGCTGCATAACAATATAATTATTATCTATAGTTATTATATTACAAATTGCTTTTTCATATCATATACAGTTCAATAATTATTTTCTTAGTCTATATCATGTAAATTCATCTATAATTTTGCTGTATTGTAAGCTATTGTATATAAGTGTATAAGCCAGTATATATTGTAATCTACATCAATAAAGTACTCAATCAATCAATCAATCCCATATTCTCCCTTCTCTAGTGTTCTCTCTCCCATATCTTTCGGTAGAGAGTTAGTGGGAAGGATACATTGAATATTGTTTCCGAAGAATGGACATTGATATGTCCAAAGCTCCGCCAATTTATGTACATGCATTACAATATAATTATCTATAGTTATTATATTACAAATTGCTCTTTCATATCATATACAGTTCAATAATTATTTTCTTAGTCTATATTATGTAAATTCATCTATAATGTTGCTGTATTGTAAACTATTGTATATGAGTGTATAAACCAGTATATATTGTGATTTAAATAAAGTACTCAATCAATCAATCAATCATATTTCTCCCTTCTCCAAATTTCTCCCTCCCATATTTCTCCCTTCTCCAGCGATCTATCTCCCATATTTCTCCCTTCTCCAGTGTTCTCTCTCCCATATTTCTCCCTCCTCTAGTGTTCTCTCTCCCATATTCTCCCTTCTCTAGTGTTCTCTCTCTCATATTTCCCCCTTCTCTAGTGTTCTGTCTCCCATATTTCTCCCTTCTCTAGTGATCTCTCTCCCATATTTCTCCCTTCTCCAGTGTTCTCTCTCCCATATTTCTCCCTTCTCTAGAGCTCTTTATCCTTCTCGTCCTCCACAATTTCCTCAATTTATCATCTATCTCAACTCTCTCTTCTTCGTTTATGGTGTATTTCAAGCTATAACTATGTCCACTATATAATGACAGTGGAGAAAGATAGGAGAACAACGTTGCCGAGCCTTCCTTGCCAACGCCTCTTATAGACGATAGTTGATACAGCTTCATCTGTACATTCCAGTTTGAAACAATCAATTATATTTTATTAAGCAAGAAATTAAAATTCTCAATAATTCCGTAATGAATTTTGATGATTGAGATGGAATATTCTGATAATTAACTACATTGTTGGAAGACGATCTGGCAACAGAGGAAAGCAAGAAACAGATAGCGCTATCCGCTTTGTTGAATGATAGACAAGGATAGCAATACCATTGCTAATCAAACACTGCCATTAAAGTGGACCTCACTATAGAACAAGAACAACCACAACATGATACAGTATCAACACAATATGATACAGTGTCATCTCAACTTGATACACAGCACTATGATTTGATACATTCGCTACCTGCTTTGTGGAATGATAGACAAGGATAGCAATACCATTGCTAATCAAACTCTGCCATTATAACGTGGACCTCACTATAGAACAAGAACAACCACAACATGATACAGTATCAACACAATATGATACAGTATCATCTCAACTTGATAAAAACACTATGATTTGATACATTCGCTATCTGCTTTGTGGAATGATAGACAAGGATAGCAACACCAATGTTATTCAAATACTGCCATTATAACGTGGACCTCACTATAAAACAAGAACAACCACAACATGATACAGTATCAACACAATATGATACAGTATCATCTCAACTCAATACACAACACTATGATTTGATACATTCGCTACCTGCTTTGTGGAATGATAGACAAGGATAGCAATACCATTGCTAATCAAATACTGCCATTATAACTTGGATTTCACTATTGAGTAGGATGAAGTGTTAGGGGAAATAATTCACTTTAGAGTGTGTCAGTGTTGATTGAATGGGTAACTGTGATGTTATTTATGAGTTATCCTGACAGTTTCAAGTGAATCTAGAGGACGTAACAGTCTGCTGAGCTTGTCATAGGTTGTGAAATGTGGAGTGGCATATGGGTAGGAACTGAGGTTATGTGGTTTAGAGGTTCAGAGAGGCTAGATTTACTGCTGAATTCTGTAGTCGATTGGTAAGAGAGAGAGAATGAGATAGAGTCATAGGGTATGAAAGAGAAGTGAGATAGATGTGATAGAGAGAATGAGATATATAGATAGAATAGAATAGCCGCCTTTATTCTCACCTAGTAGGACGGAGTTGGGCCGGCCCTCTCTCAACCCTCAAGGGGGTTATAGAGATATATGCTTTATGCTTTTATTGTATATTGTATAAAGACTATAATCATAATACAATTATGACATTGGAGGAAAAACTAGGCTGAGTCTGTACTATTTCTCTCCAAAAATTTCGATAGAATGTTAATGTTGTCCAAAAGATAAGGTTAGGTAATCACACACTGCTTCGTCACTCGATTTTCGGTCCAAGAATTATGATTCGAAATTTTGAATTTTGAAGGATGATTTTATACTCTGAATGAATCACAGAATGTATCACAATAAATTGAAAACTTTAGAAATATTGCACTTATTTAAAAATTTTATACAAAATCAAAAACCTACTTACTATTTGTTATTCACAGCTGAAATTGAAATTGAAAATGTCTCTTGAGAGAGATAGATGGATAGGTAGATAGAGAGAGAGCGAGTGAGAGTGAGTGAGAATAAAGAGTAATGTGTGAAGAAGAGAGAATGAGATATATAGAGAGTGAGATGGATGGATGGATTGATAGATATTGATGAATTGATAAATTGAGTACTTTATTAATGTAGATTACAATATGTACTGGCTTATACACTTATATACAATAGCTTACAATACAGCAACATTATAGATGAATTTACATAATATAGACTAAGAAAATAATTATTGAGCTGTATATGATATGAAAAAAAGCAATTTGTAATAACTATAGATAAAATAGATGATATTGTCATGAATCTACATAAATTGGCGGAGCTTTGGACATATCAATGTCCATTCTGCGGAAACAATATTCAAAATATCCATTAATATCAAAAATGTCCATTCTTCGGGTAGAATATTCAAAATATCAAAATAGAGAGAGAGATAGAGAATGAGAGGTGAAAAATAGAGAGAATGAGATATATATATAGAGAGACGGATTGATAGATAGGATATATAGGTACATAGATAGTAATTCAGTGAGATAGTGGAGGAGAAAGATAAACCGGGATGAGAAAGAAAGGGAGAACTTGAATGAGGAATATATAAAAGGATTGATCATGTGTCAGGTTCACTAATTTTCAAATTTATCAGCTGTTATCATTGTTCAAGACATTTTCTGAATAGTAGTTTTAGTTTTCCTTTATCCACTGCATAGTGCTGAGAAAGAGATTTTGTCCAGTTATCGTTCTCATTCTCACGACTTGAGCCATCCCCTCCGCTCTAGGCGTGTGCAGCCCGGAGCTGCATAAGTAGTACCTCAATCAGGAGGTACTGGGTTCGATTCCCGGGCTGGCAACTAATTTTTGGATAGTAGTTCTCATCGAATTTCCATCTAGCTGTTAACCCTATTGTCAATGTCTGCTGTAGCAGAAGTCTTCGGGGTGATTTACAGCATTTATTTAGGATTTTCGTTGAATAAAAACATAGAGAATCGATAGCATAAGTAGATATCTCATGGTATAGGGCGTTCATGTCGCAACTTTTACTGTTATCCCAAGCCGATAGCTCACGTAGTTCTTCCTATGCAGCTGTGTGACACTGGTAGTCTCTCAAATTGTGCCGTTCCAACACTCTCACCCCAACAAAATTGACAATAATCGACAGTAATCGGCTTGAGATAACAGTAAAAGTTGCGACATAAATTCCCCATACCATGGGATATCTACTTATGCTATCGATTCTCTATGTTATTATTTAACGAAAATCCTAAATAAATGCTGTAAATTACCCCGAAGACTTCTGCTACAGCAGGCATTGACAACAGGGTTAACAGCTAGATGGAAATTCGATGAGAACTACTATCCAAAAATCAGTTGCCAGCCCGAGAATCGAACCCAGTAAAAAAAAGCATTTATTACAAATGCTAAAGTATATATAATTAGCATCTGAATCAATGCATTCTCTATTAATTTAATTCCATCTGTTTTCTATATCTCTCTCACTTTTCGAAATATCCGCTCTAAAAGATGTAACATTTCTGAGAAAACCCATTTTCCTTAAATTTTTTGCTTTTTTTGCTCGTATAACCTCTAAATAAAGATGGGAAAAATCCATGCTGATCTTAAGCTTATAGAGCATCGAATTTTCTTCAATTTGATGTATAATTTCACAAGTTAACGCACATCCCCACGACTGTTGCAGCAGCTTCAGTGTTGAGTGTGAGATCTCCAGTTATGCAAAAATAGACCAATATTGACAAAGGAATTTGGAGAGAATGTTTTGAACACAATTTTTGACTTCGCCGCTTTGTTGTGACCACTTTTTGTGTAGTTGAGAAGTTGATATTGTGGTAATTATTCATATTGAATGAAGAAGACTAAGAAATTGTCAAAAAACCACTGATTTATTGATAATCAGAAAGACCGGTTTCGGTTATTACACCATTGTCAATCTCAGATAAACTAAAACTAGTTTAGTAGTGTAATAACCGAAACCGGTCTTTCTAATTATCAATAAATCAGTGTTTTTTTGACAATTTCTTAGTCTTCCTCATTCAATTTGTTGGGACCAGTTGGTGGGTGAACATATCAAAAGTCCCCATCCCTACCCCTTGTGCTAAAGGGATGAGGGTGGTTTAAAAGTTGCATTTTTCAATGTTTTGCTTACACGCTCATATCTTGACAAAAATGCGTTTAACCGACATGACTAACTGTTCAGAAATAAAGCTTGATAAATTCTCTACAATATTATTTGTTCTGTGGTGAATTCTGATATCTCCAACAGTTTTCGAGATATACTGATAAATTTTGTAAAAATAATAATATTAAGAAACTATGTCAATTTCTAGATTTCAAGATATTTATCTCACCTTGGGTTGTCCTACTTCTCGGGTAGAAATGCCCATCTTCTCATGGTGCCTGAGTTGTACAGGATAGATGATCTGGTAGTAATGTGCGCCTATATTCCTCACCAACTCCTGGTTCTGACGAAATTCTCTCAGGAGTCTCTCTACTTCTCCTGAAAATTGAAAAGAAAAACACAAAATGTAAGTGAAAATACTTTGAATTTTGTATAGAAATTGCTGTAATCTATGTAAAATCTTTAACATGATAGAGCAAATATTTAGATAGAAGTACTTGAATTTGTGTAGGAATTGCTGTAATCCAGCTAAAATCTATAACATAATAGAGCAAATATTTAGATAGAAGTACTTGAATTTGTCTAGAAATCGCTGTTATCTATAATATAATTAAGGAAATAGCTGGCTCATACAGGTTGGGGATAAGAAATTCACGAATGACGCATCATCACGTCTACTCAACTACTCAACTCATTAACTTCACATTTTGCATATAATTCTTGATTTATCGAGGATGGTTAAAGGCCTAATCTCAATTCTTCAAAATTTCAATTTGTCAAGTTTTCAGTTTGTCTAGTTTTCAGTTATCAATAAGGATGTGGGGTAGGTTTAATACGACATTTTCGATGTGAGAATGGGGAAATAGTGATCAGAATAGAGAAAGGAGCAGAGATGAAGAAAGATGTGCAGGAGTAGAGGGGAAAGGAGAAGAAGAAGGAGAAGAAGTAGAAGGGAAATGAGAAGGAGCATTGGGAGTAGTTGAGGGAGGAGATGATGTAGGAGGAGAATGGGAAGAAGAAGAAGAAGGAGAGGAAGGAGAAGAAGAAAGAGGGGAAGGATAAGGAAGAGCAGAAGGAGTTGAGGAAAATGGAGTAGAAGTGGAATAAGTGGAAGAGAAAGAAAGAGAAGGTGAAGAAGGAGTAGGAGGAGGAGAAGGAGCAGCAGGAGGTGTTGAGGTAGGAGATGAATTGAAGAAGAAGGAGAAGAAGAAGAAGAAGAAGAAGAAGAAGAAGAAGAAAATACCATGAATAAGAAGTGAGTTTCGTAGTATTGGAAATACTTGGTTCTCAGTTTTCAACCAGTCAGCAATGCTTAGCTATTTTCTCGCTAAGTTCCCGACAAGTTTAATTGCGAGGAGAGAGAGCGTGACAGGGTGTGAGAGAGAGGGAGTGAGAGAGAGTGAGAGTGAGAAAACAGCTTGAGTGACTGTCGAAGAAGAAGAAGAGAAGAAGAAGAAGAAGAAGGAGAAGAAGTAGAAGGAGGAGGATGATGAGCAGGAGTGATAGAGAGAGAAGAAGAAACTCGAAGGTGTATCTTTCGAAAGAGAATATTTCGAGAGAAAATGAGAAAGAAAAACTTCGTGATTGATGGGGAAGAAGAAGACAAGAAGAAGGAGAAGGAGAAGAGGGAGAAGAAGAGGGTGAGGAGAGGGTAGTAGAAGGAAATAAAGAGAAGGAAGAGAGTCAGAAGGATGAGGAGAAGGAGGACCATCTTAGAGATTTCTCCAATTAAACTTCTCTGAACCCTTATCTAATCATTGTCTCGATCTCTCTCCGATTGTTTATCTTCCTCTCACTGCACGTTACTCTGCGCTTGCTTCTGGTTTTTCCTCTTTTCATACTCCTCCTTTCCCCCTCCATCTTGTTCTTCTTCTTTTTCTCCATCTCCTTGTGCTTCTTCTTCTTCTCCTACTCCTCCATCTTCTTCTCCGGATTTCTCTTCTCTTCCTTATCCATAATAATTTTTCAATATCCTCTAATACCATAATATTTTCCACTTCTTCCACTTCTATTTCTTCTTTTCTCTTTTCTTTTGCTTCTTCTTCTTCTCCATCTCCTCCTGATTCCTCGTCTTCTTCTCTTCAAAAATCATTCTATTAATAATTTTCAATAATATTACCCCTTCAATCCTACATGATTCTCCTTCTTCTTCTTCTCCTCCACACCATTCTACTCTCTTCTCTCTCTTCCTTTCTTCTCCCTCCTATAGTGAGATCCACTTCACAATGGCAGTGGAGAAAGATAGGAGAACAACGTTGCCGAACCTCTGTCTTGTCAATGCCTTCTATAGACGGTAGCTGATACAGGATTATTGATGTGATATTTCAACTGTTCATTCTCGTTTATAATAATCAATTATTATATTTTATTAAGCAAGAAATTGTATTTCTCAATAATCCTGTAATCAATTCTCATAACTGAGAAGAGATATTTTGTTAATTAATTATTAATTCTACATTGTTGAAAGATGATATGGGAACAGAGCAAAGCGAGAGAGAGATAGCGCTCTTCGCTTTGTTGAGTGATAGACAAGGATAGCAATACCATTGCTAATCAAACACTGCCATTATAACGTGGACCTCACTATATCAAATCCACTATAGTGAGATTCACGTTATAATGGCAGTGAAGAAAGATAGGAGAACAACGTTGCCAAGTCTCTCCATTTTGCCACTGACTGTACACAGCTGTTACTCAATTCATCCATTAAATTTAATCCAATAATAATTATCATTTCCTTGATAAAATAATCAATTTGATGTCAAATTGATAAATAAGATATATTTTTTTATAATTTGATCCAAAAATCCGCTTTTATAACTGAGATCAGATTTTTATTTCTTTACAAACCTTGAATAGCGGCTAATTTAAAAAGCTGTGATACAACAGTCTGGATTCCAAAACAACAGAAATAAAGTTATTTGGTACGTATTCTATTCCAACTTCTTTTAAAAATGATAGAGAAATAGAAATCCTTCTTGAAATAAGTAATTTCAATGGAAATAATTCTGAAAAAATATTTCAATATTATTTATACCGGTATGAGTAGGTCTAACCTAAACGTGTAGGCTAACTGAAGCTTGGATGAAATCTAGGATGGTTAGTTATCAACTTTTAAAATGTCGTTTCAGGTATTTCAATTTGTGTTTCTCATACGGTAATGTTTAAAAATTATTTCATTGTTTCAAAAATACATTTTTCGCCACACTGCACAGAAAGCAGCTGTTTTCCAGTCCCTACGTAGATCTGAAAGACATTGTTTACAGACGACTCTTGTCTGACGTCAGAAAAGGGTTTCTTTCAAGCCTAGGCCGAAAAACGTACTCTTTTTGTAGCCGCTAACTTGGAAGTCCGTAGTTAATAAGTCATCCGCTAGATCGGGTGAGTGTCCACTTTCTTCATCAAAGTCGCCATGATTTCAGTTCGAGTTTCGAATCAAACTAATTCAGCATTCGCTTTGCAACCATTTTTATTCAATTATTTATTGTTGATCAGTACATTCCAAATTTCCCAAATTCCAAATACTTGAAGATGACGACGCCTGTGATATTCCAAGTGAAATTTTGAAAGAATGCAAATCTTCTACCACTAAAATCAAGAGATAGGTACGATAACAGGTATTATTTATTTTGAATTCCTCATTCATTTTGTCAGCAATACCTGTGGCAAAAATATCGTTCGCACCATGGGCAAAATTTTTTTTCCGGCTCACAGTCTTTCCTAGTCCTCGGCCTATGGCCTCGGACTTGAAAACCGATTTCGAGCCGGAAAAATCTCATTTTCTGCTCTAGGTGCGAAATATACTATTATATCAATTATACGACTTGTGTACTCAAGTATTTTGATAAAATGAAGAAAAAAATGGCGGCTAGAATTCCTTGTACAGTGACTGTCAAAAGTGAATAAAGAATATTCTGGCAAATAGACAACATTGCGAAGCGAGAGAGAGATAGTGCTATCCGCTTCGTTGAGTGATAGACAAGGATAGCAATACCATTGCTAATCAAACACTGCCATTATAACGTGGACCTCACTATATCAATTCTACTAGCACATCGAGCTTATAAACATAATTATCGTTGCCTCCCCATGATTATCTTCAAGATAATGATGATGATAATCGGATAAAGTTACAATCTCCTTTCATCGTCAATTTTTGAGCCAATTCTCAAATTTGAAATAATTTCAAATATTGAAGAGTGAGAATAACTTTGAACTATGAGCAGTATTGTTCGAATGGCAAGCCTTCTGTTATCTATATAAGATGTGCTGACGGTTGAAAGTGAATGTTATTATAGAACATTCGCGTGATTAGATTTTACGCGTGATATCATGTCCCAGATTCTAATCTCTGTCAATTTTAATCACAGTTTAATTGTGTTTGATCTCCGATTAAGAGACGATATTCTCTGTAGAACAGAGTCGACTCTCTTCTATTCTGATTTTCACTTCTTCAGTCTCTTATTCTCTCTCTCTCCCTCTCTAATTATATTTCCCTCTCTTTGATGATTATTTAGCGTTGTCTTCGACGGTTGAGTGTAAGAGAGGGCTGGAGAGAGAGACGCCCTAACTCCGCCCTTCCAGGTGAAAAAAGCAGATATTCTACTGTCTTCTCTCTCCTTCTCTCTAACACTTTTTCTCCCTTTCACTCCTTTGGTAGAGAGTTAGTGGGGAGGATATTTTTAATATTCTTTCCGAAGAATGGACATTGATATGTCCAAAGCTCCACCAATTTATGTAGATGCATAACAATATAATTATTATCTATAGTTATTATATTACAAACTGCTTTTTCATATCGTATACAGTTCAATAATTATTTTCTTAGTCTATAATATGTAAATTCATTTATAATGTTGCTGTATTGTAAGCTAGTGTATATAAGTGTATAAGCCAGTATATATTGTAATCTACATAAATAAAGTCCTCAATCAATCAATCAATCAATCTTCCTCTCTAATTATATTTCCCTCTCTCTGATGATTATTTAGTGTTGTTCTCGAGGGTTGAGTGTAAGAGAGGGCCGGATACGCCCTAACTTCGCCCTTCCAGGTGGAGAAAGCAGATATTCTTTTCTATTCTCTCTCCCACCTTCTCTCTCACACTTTTCCTCCCTCTCTCTCTCACTTTTGGTAGAGAGTTAGTGGGAAGGATATATTGAATATTGTTTCCGAAGAATGGACATTGATATGTCCAAAGCTCCGCCAATCTATGTACATGCATTACAATATTATCTATAGTTATTACTAATTGATATTTTCATATCATATACAGTTCAATAATTATTTTCTTAGTCTATATTATGTAAATTCATTTATAATGTTGCTGTATTGTAAGCTATTGTATATAAGTGTATAAGCCAGTATACATCGTAATCTACATAAATAAAGTATTCAATCAATCAATATCCCGCTCTCTTTCCTTTCACTCACACTCTCTCTCCCGCGTTGGCATCACGGGCAAAAATGTTTTTTTCTACAACTGCACGTAAAGAAAGAATTTACACACTCCATATTCTCATCATTAAACAGCTTATTTTTGAGGAGAATCTACTTTTTCGCTCGCTAACCATCCGCGCATGTGCAGTAGATTTACTTTACTCTCCCAAATCATTTGCGCATGAGCAGAAGAGTTTCTTCACGGTTCCTAATCAGCTGATTGTAAGCTCGCCAAAAAGTCAGATCTTAACCTAAAAAGTCGGTAATTGTAACTCAGCCGATATAAGTATTTTAACAGGTTTGGGCAGTTGTAGAAAAAAATTTGTATGTAATTCGCGCGTAATGCTCCTTCATCGCTCTCGCAAAATTATCACAATCTGCTTTTCGTTGCATGATAACTGTTTCGCGCGAGCGATAAAGTCGCGCATTACGTTCTCATTACATAAATAGCTATTTCCGGCTCTCAGTCTCTCCTAGTCCTCGGCCTACGGCCTCAGACTTGAAAACCGATTTCGAGCCGGAAAATTCCAATTTTCGGCCCTAGGTATGTAATATACTATATTGGAATATCGTTGAATAGTTATCATCTAACTTCATTTTTCTCCAAATTTCCTATTTCCTTCCAACTCAGATCCTTCTCCACCTCCTTTTCCTCTCTATTTTCTCCTTCTTCTTTTCCTACTCTACTATGACATCCTCTCCTACTTCTACTTCTCCTACTTCTCCAGAAATATTTCCAATTTCGTTGACTCTACTTCTCTCTGAAGAAATGCAGTCATCATCAAGAGCTTCCTTTGCACAGTGGCAGTGTACTCAAAGTTCAAACTCGTTATGCTAAGAGAGAAGAGAGCTTCCTTTCCCTAACAACTTTGTCTTCTGATAAAAGCATTTCGGCAACCTGAGAATCACGATAACACTCCTCCTCCTCCGCATCCTCATCCTCCTCCTCCTCCTCCTCATACATCACTCATCCTCCTCCTCCCCCTCCTCCTCATCCACCTCCTCCACCTACCACATCACTCATCCTCCTCCTTCTCGTCTTCCTCCTTGTCCTACTCCTACTTCTCCTTTCCCTCCTACTTCTTCTCTTCGACTTCTGCTTCTCCCATACAACCTCAAGTACTTCAGACCCTTCCTCCTCATCATGCTTCTCTTCTCTATTCTCCTCATTTTTCTCCTTCAATTCTCATCTCCCCACTTCTCCACTCTCTCTCACTCCTCATCCAACTCCTCCACTCCCCACGCTCTTCCTTCTCTTTCTCCTCCTCATCATCTTCCTCCTACACAAACTTCTACTCCACTCTCTCTCACTCCTCATCCACCTTCTCAACTCCTCACGCTCCTCCTTCTCTTTCTCCTCCTCATCATCTTCCTCCTACACAAACTTCTAATCCACTCTCTCTCACTCCTCATCAACCTTCTCAACTCCTCGCGCTCCTCCTTCCCTTTCTCCTCCTCAACATCTTCCTCCTACACAAACTTCTCCTCCACTCTCTCTCGCTCCTCATCCACCTTCTCAACTCCTGGCGCACCTCCTTCCCTTTCTCCTCCTCAACATCTTCCTCCTACACAGACTTCTCCTCCTCTCCCACCGTTTTATTACTCCTCCTGTTCCTAATTCTTCTCCTCCTCCTTCCCCTTCTCATCATTCTTCTCCTCATATTCTTCCTGATCTTCTTCCCCTTCACAAGTACATCCTCACCATTTTTCTATACCTCATCTCCATCCTCTTCTTCATAGTCTTCTTCTTGTCTTTCTCTTTCGTTTGGTAGAGGGTTAGTGGGGAGGATATTTTTAATATTCTTTCCGAAGAATGGACATTGATATGTCCAAAGCTCCGCCAATTTATGTACATGCATAACAATATAATTATCTATAGTTATTATATTACAAATTGCTTTTTCATATCATATACAGTTCAATAATTATTTTTTCTTAGTCTATATTATGTAAATTCATCTATAATTTTGCTCTATTGTAAGCTATTGTATATAAGTGTATAAGCCAGTATATATTGTAATCTACATAAATAAAGTACTCAATCAATCAATCAATCAATCTTTTATCTAGTTCTTCAACTAATTATTAATCTTTTTCTCTTTTATGCACATTCTCTTCTTCATCTACTTCTTCTTCTTCTTCTTCTTCATCATCTTCTTCTTCTTCTTCTTCTTCTTCTTCTTTTTCTTCTTCTTCTTCTTCTTCTTCTTCTTCTTCTTCTCCATCTTCGTCCACTTCTTCATCTGCTTCGTAGAGATCATCTAGTTCATAATCATTGATCGAAGTTTGAGCAGGCAGAGAGAAGTCGATAGCATCATCTGCCACCCAACTCACCTTCAAAACTTATTGAACTTTCAGCAAAGTTGGTTGACTGACTAGTAGGACTTCTTCTTCTCCCACTTCTTCTCCTCCTCCTTCACTTCTTCTCTACGTTCCTTTTCTCCTCTTCTAGGTCTCTCTCCACTACCAAACATCCATTCATTCGAAATAGAGGAGAACAAATATTTGTAATGCAAAGAGAAGACAAAAAGGAGAAAAAAAGTATGAAAAGAGAGAAGAGAAAACAGCGGAGAAAAATTGATTGATTGATTATTATTATGCCTTTACAAGGGTGCAGTTAGGACTCCTCTCAGCCACACAACCCTGAGAATATGTAAGAGGATAAAAAGATGAAGAAAAAGAAAAAAAGAAAAAAGAAGAAGAAGAAGAAGAAGAAGAGAAGAGAAGAAGAGAAGAAATGAGAAGAAGAGATGATGAAAAAAGAAAGAA
>NW_024091202.1:0-21977 GCF_014356525.2 Nilaparvata lugens | reverse complement strand
ATATCAAATTCTAAAAAAATCTCAAAATCTAGATGAGTTGAATGAAAAATCATGGAATTAGTCATATCATTGACTGCTTGAATGCTATATATTTTCTGACTAATTTTTTATCCAACTTTATTGTTTTTTTTCTTCAACAAACAGTTAATGTGGTTCACTGTAATGACTTGGAACAAGATTTACTGAGTGACTTGTCCAGGAATTTGAAAGACCTTGACATCAAGTCAGTAATAGGCTAAAAATACAATAGATACTAATAATCAAAGATTAAAAGATTGAAACCGTCAGTTTTTCCTAATCCCTAACATTTTTTAAAAGAAACATATACATACAGTAACAGTACAAAGAAAATAGAGTTAAACAGTGCTCTATAAGTTTAAATAACTATAAAGAATATATTATTAACTAGCCGCCGTCAGGCTCGCTTCGCTCGCCATATCCGTCTAGCCAGGGTGCTCCGCCCCTGGACCCCCGACTGGTTCGTCCAAGAATGAGATCAGCAGGCTCGCTTCGCTCGCCATATCCGTCTAGCCAGGGGGCTCCGCCCCTGGACCCCCGACTGGATCGTCCAGAATGAGATCAGCAGCTCGCTCGCTCGCCTGCATTTTTCATTTGAGCATTTTATCATATGTTGGACGATCCAGTTGGGGTCCAGACTAAACGTCTGGCTAAACGGATATGGCGAGCGAAGCGAACCTGACGCTAGTAATATAATATTCTCAGGAATAGCTCTGATCAAAGTAGCAGTGCCCAATCAATTTTTTCCGCGATAAATGCATTTCAATCTTCAACTTGGTGCCACCCGAACAAAGTCAACTCAACTTAATGCCAACCTGACAAATTGATTATTTTGTTGCCAGTTAACAACTGTTTCGAAGAGGTACTCTATCTAGATTTAGTTCTATAGTAACATATGATAATGAAATTTCATTATAATTAAGAGATTAGGAGAAGAAGAATATACATGCTTAAAGACGACTTTAAAACCCTTAAAAATAACCCTTAGAGTTAAAATATTCCAAAAGATTTCTTAGTGCGCCTCTAAAGGGCCAACTGAACATACCTACCAAATTTGAACGTTTTTAGTCCGGTGATTTTTAGTTCTGCGAGTGAGTGAGTCAGTCAGTCAGTGAGTGAGTGCCATTTCGCATTTATATAATTATATAGATACAGTACAAAGAAAATAAGTTAAACAGTGAAAATCAAATAATATAAAGAATATATTATTAATATAGTATATTATATAATATATACATATCATATAGCAATATGATTAATATTAGTAATCACTAATACTACATATATATATCGGCCTGTCTCCCAGATCTTTCTTAATTGGTTTTATTGGTTGCCCATCACTTACTAGATCATGAACATATAATTATAATAATTCTCTTACGAAAATTTTGTAATTTTGACTTATGTATAATGACTTATTTAAATTGTTCTCAGAGTACTTTTTCCTTTAAGTAAATTGTGAAATTCGATGATTTTTTTGGAATTCGTCAAAACAGCTGTTCTACAGATGAAATATCTTGACTATGACTGTGTTCTTTTTATAAACTGCTTTACCTACCTACCTCATGCACCTCAGGTTACAAAGTCCATTTCTCAAGGATTGGGTGACCCCCCATTAGTACCCCAGAAAAAGGCTCATGTCAGTTGATAGAGCTAATAGATAACTATACAGGGTATGGATTGAAAAAAATCATTAGAGCCGTTTTTGAGAAAATCGTGAAAAACATGTTTTTTTAGTAACTGTCATTTTTCCCTCAAGAATATTACGGAGCTCCTGCAATTTTTCTCAGAATTGAGACTCATGTCAGTTGATAGGGCTTATAAATAACTATCCATGGTATAAATTTGAATCGTTTGAGCCGTTTTTGAGGAAACCGTGAAAAACATGTCCTTTCAGTCATTATCCGCCATTTTTCTCAAGAATATTACGGAGCTCCTGAAATTTTCCAAGAATGAGACTCATGCCAGTTGATAGGGCTTATGAATAGCTTTATCTATGGTATAGGCCTAAATTTGAAAAAAATCGTTGGAGCCGTTTTCGAGAAAACCGTGAAAAACATGGTTTTTTAGTCATTATCCGCCATTTTTTCCGCCATCTTGAATTGGATTTTATTGAATTTCTTATTGTCGGGTCCTCATGGTATGAGGACCTCAAGTTTAAAATTTCAAGTCAATCGGGTTGATTAGGAATGGATTTATCGTGTTCACAGACATACACACATACACACATACACTCACACACACATACACACACACAGACCAATACCCAAAAATCATGTTTTTGGACTCAGGGGACCTTGAAACGTATAGAGAACTTGAAATTGGGGTACCTTATTTTTTTTGGAAAGCAATACTTTCCTTACTTATGGTAATAGGGCAAGGAAAGTAAAAATAATTAAAGATGTAAAAAGTATTCGATAGAAGCTACTCTCAATTCAAAATTTTGGTATTGAGAGTCAGTTTCAGTTAGGCTCTCGTTCAGTTCCCAACTCCCAGGAAAACGTAACAACTCGTACATTGTCCCCTTTTGCATTTAGAGCGCAGATAAACGCTTGCAAATTGCCAGTCTGGCCAACCTAATAGGTTCTAGGGTGTCCAGGAGTGGACAGATTCACTTCAAACTGTCAGCATTCCATATGGATAACATTGATGCTACCCATTTAACTGATGCTGCCAGCTGTGATGAGTAGTGGACGACACATCTTCAGGGGAGGAAACATCTTTCAATTTGGGACTCATGAAAAATCATGAGATGGGCACTACATGGTCAATTACACGCTGTTACGGTACCTTTCTCTCTTAGTAGCTCACAATCCCCCCTCTCTCTCACTATCACACACTCTCTCACTCTCTCTCTCTCACCCTTAACCACACTCTTCAATTCTTACTCACTCACTCACTCTCTCTCTTTTTCAATCACACTTTCACTCTCTCTATCTCTCTCTCTCTCTTCTCTCTCACTTTTGGTAGAGAGTTAGTGAGGAGGATATTTTTAATATTCTTTCCGAGAATGGACATTGATATGTCCAAAGCTCCGCCAATTTATGTAGATGAATAACAATATAATTATCCATAGTTATTATATTACAAATTACTTTTTCATATCATATACTTTCAATATTATTCTCTTAGTCTATATTATGTAAATTCATCTATAGTTTTGCTGTATTGTAAGCTATTGTATATAAGTGTATAAGCCAGTATATATTGTAATCTACATAATAAAGTACTCAATCAATCACACAAACAAAACATCTTTTGGAACAAATGACTGAAACTGTCCGGCCCTAGAACGATCACATGACAACCATCCCTCACCCATCTCACCAATATAAACTAAAACCCTTTATAGAATAAATTATATATTAATATATATATTATATATATATATATATATATATATATATATATAATACTGCTGTATATTACAGAAAGTTGATTACCCTGATCTTTCAGCCTACTCATTTTATTAATCAATAATATTGATCTTATCCATCTATATGATTATTTTACTTTATTATTTTTTTGTTTTTCCATTATTGATTTTTTTGTATCAATATGAATATTTGAGAGGGGAAAAACAAAAAATAATAAAGTAAAATAATCATATAGATCGAAATTCTTTTCTTTTGAGAGAGAGAGAGAGGGAGAGAGAGAGGGAAAGAGATAGAGTGATTGAGTGAGAGAGTGAGTGAGTAAGAATTGAATATTGTGTGGTTAAGGGTGAGTGAGTGAGAGATTGATTGATTGATTACTTATTCATGTAGATTACAATATATACTGGCTTATACACTTATATACAATAGCTTACAATACAGCAAAATCATAGATGAATTAACATAATATAGACTAAGAAAATAATTATTGAACTGTATATGACATGAAAAAGCAATTTGTAATATAATAACTTTAGATAATTATATTGTATGCATCTACATAAATTGGCGGAGCTTTGGACATTTATCAATGTCCATTCTTCGGAAAGAATATTCAAAATATCCTTCCCACTAACTCTCTACCAAAAAGTTAATTTAATTGATTAAACTAAGGATTTATCTATTATCTACAATAATTCCATCATAGATAAATCCTTAGTTTAATCAATTAAATTAACTTTTTGGTAGAGAGTTAGTGGGAAGGATTATTTTGAATATTCTTTCCGAAGAATGGACATTGATAAATGTCCAAAGCTCAGCCAATTTATGTAGATGCATAACAATATAATTATCTAAAGTTATTATATTACAAATTGCTTTTTCATGTCATATACAGTTCAATAATTATTTTCTTAGTCTATATTATGTTAATTCATCTATGATTTTGCTGTATTGTAAGCTATTGTATATAAGTGTATAAGCCAGTATATATTGTAATCTACATGAATAAAGTAATCAATCAATCAATCTCTTACTCACTCACCCTTAACCACACAATATTCAATTCTTACTCACTCACTCTCTCACACTTGAACACACAATCTTCAATTTTTACTCACTCAATCACTCTATCTCTTTCCCTCTCTCTCTCTCCCTCTCTCTCTCTCTCTCTCTTACTCTCTCACCCTCTCTCTAGAGAGAGTTGTGTGGTAGAGAGGACCAGGAGTCCTAACTACGCCCTAATTAAGGCAATTAATCAATCAATTAATCTCTCAGATGCTTTATCGTTGATTTGTTAAATCTCACTCACACAAACTATCAGTCTCCATCAGATTTTGGATCTCTCTTCAACTCATCTTCTCACAACATTACGGTAACTTCTGTCTTTCCTCTCTTTAATTATTGTGTTTCAATTATCTTCGAGAATGGAAAATTATTTGTTGGAACTCCTCTCATTTATCAGTTACATTATACTATTATAATATAAACAAAGTTCAAATTCCATTCAAACTCACTCCCTCATCCTTGCTGGATGATTTTCAATCGTTTCTGATATATCACTATCATCTACTGCCTACTTGAGGCTGGAAGAAGAATATGAAGGGTGCAGGGAAAAAACAGAAATGAATCTCAGGAAAATCATAGGAGAACAATTCAAGGAATGGAGTAGGAAGACTGATGAGAAGGAAGATGAGAATGTAGTGGAACTGGAGGAATAACATGAACAAGGAAAATGAAGAGGAAAGGAACAAGGGAGAAGGAATTGTGGAGAAAACAAGGAGAGGAGTACAGGTGAGATTTGAAGGCAGAATGAACAAGAATGACAGAAGATGGGAGAGAATATAGAGTGGAGGAGTGAAGGAATCAAAAATAAGGAGGAGGATCGAAAGTAAGGGAAGTTGAGGTAGAGGACATGAGAAAACAAAGATAAGTGAAAGCAGAAGATAATGTGAGAGGGAAAATTCATTAACGGAAAAGCACAAAAAGGATTTGATGGCGGGGAAGGGAGAGATAAGACAGAAAAATGAGATCAAGGATGAGTGGAGGAAACAAGATGATGTGAAAAGGGGAAGGAATCAAAGAAAACTACCATGAGAAGCAGTAGTTGGTGAAGAGAAAGACAGAAAAGGGAGAGCAAAAACTGTTAACGATGATCACGAAGAGAAAAAAAGGGTTAGAAAAAGGATTCACCTTTGGAAAAATCAGATAATTTTATTTCCGCCAAAACGCAAGAAAATAGAATTAAGAATAATGGATACCTTATAAAAAATAATCGATAACATTCAGAGGAATTGAAAATATTAAGGAAATATTTAAATGAATAGAAAGAGTAAAACGAGAGAGAGAGAAAAGAATGGAAAACAAGAATGAAGAAGGAAAGAAAGAATAAGGAACGACTTGAATTGTCACACTAAACATGACACCATAGGTGTTGTAGCTATATTGAGGTCATCGTTATAATAGCAGGGCTTGATAAGCAATGATATTGCTATCCTTGTCTACCATTCAACAAAGCGGATAGCGCTATCTCTTTCTCGCTTTGCTTTGTTGCCAGATCGTCTCTTAACAATGTAGAATTAATAATTAATTAACGAAATATTTCATCGTAATTATGAAAATTCATTATTAAATTATTGAGAAAAATAATTTCTTGCTTGATAAATCTTAATTGATTATTTTAAACGAGGATAAACCGTGAATATTACATTAATAAACCTGTATCAGCTACCATCTATAGAAGGCATTGACGAGACAGAGGTTCGGAAAAGTTTTTCTCCTATCTTCATCCACTGCCTTTATAACGTGGATCTAACTGTAGTTTGTACCTTTTTAATAAATTCGTGATAATTTTAGACGATATTCCAGTGTTTTATCAAGAAAAGGAAACGAGGAGAGGGGGAAGCCGACATGACATGTAAGGAATGGAACGGAGTATAAGAAAAGAAGAGAGTTTGCAAAAAGAGTTGAAAGCAATAAGTAGAAGAAGTAGAATGAGAGACCGAAATGAAAAGCTCGCTACTGTATTCATTCCCTGGGGACATATTACAGTCATTACACTGTTGCCTGCGCGGCGCTCAGCCTCCTAATATGAAATATCTGTCTTTTGTGTCATTCTGACTTGTAAGGCTCAAATAATACCCAGATTTGTGGCATATGAATTATTGCAGCTCCGCTCCTTTTCTTGGGTTTTCTAGAACGAATTCTGGATGGGAATAGAAAATTATTATATTCAAGGGTGGATGGAACTTGATTGGACGATTAACTACAACATTGGAGATAGCCATTGATATGATCCATTCATAATATCCATTCTTCTATTTCCTCAAGTCGTGTCCACACTGAACAAATGTTCGACATACATGTTCGGCAAACATGTTCGGCATACATGTTCGGCAAACATGTTCGGCAAACATGTGTGAGGAGCTCAGGAACAAACATTTTAAAAAGTTTGGACAATCATTGTTTGTCAAACAAAAACATCTGGTGTGGCGCACTTTCCTTGCCGTTATGAAAATTGATCAACTGACGCTAGTGTTCACGCGCATCTGAAGTCTACTATTCTAAGATCTGAACCAGCTGGTGATATTACAATAACGCTGTAGACACACGAAGTCTGCTATCTCTTCATTGTGAATGATTCAATGGAATCAACAGTTGCCAACAGTTTGCAATTTAATAATTTTATTTTCTCGAACTTTCGAGCTTCTTTTCAATTTTAGGTGAAAATGTTACTGAACATTAATTGTAGAGATTTTCATGCTCAATCTATTCTACTCAAAATTTTTTGTTTAAATGGTATCTGAAGCCTGATAATTGCGAACCTAAAATCCTACTTTGCATAGATGGGGCGGAGCTCCTGGAATTTTTTACAGATATGGGACTTCTGGCAGTTGATAGAGCTTATCGATGACTATTTTAGGTATAACTTTAATCGAAATCGTTGGAGCCGTTTTCGAGAAAATCGCGAAAAACCCTGTTTTTGACAACATTTTCTCCATTTTAGCCGCCATCTTGAATTTCATTTGATCGAAATTGTTTGTGTCGGATCCTTATAGGGGAAAGACCTTAAGTTACAAATTTCAAGTCATTCCGTTAATCGGGAGATGAGATATCATGTACACAGACGCACATACACTCATACACACACACACACAAAGTCCAATACCCAAAAACCACTTTTTTGGACTCGGGGGACCTTGAAACGTATAGAAATTTTGAAATTGGGGTACATCAATTTTTTCCGGAAAGCTAATACTTTCCTTGCCTATGGTAATAGGGCAAGGAAAGTAAAATACTGTATTTTCAAACATTTTCAGAGTTGACAGCTGTAAAACATAGAACCTGTTCTTCTCACTCACCAATATTTTGTTTGGTGACGCGTCCACACTGGCTAGAGGCAAATATTGTTTGTAAACATAATAAAATTTGCCCAAACTTTCCCAACAAACATGTTTGCTGAACATTTCTTGAACTTTAGATGATGATATTTCAGTTGAAACTGTGATACTATAGTCAAGTAAAGAACTGGCTTATACATGTACGGGATAGGAAATTCACGAATGACGCATCATAAGAAGAATGAGAGACGGAAATCATCAAATCTGAACTACTGGACTGATTAACTTGAAATTTAGCTTATAAGTTTTCAATTCACCGTGGATGGTGACACGGATATTTTTAATTCATCGAGATTTCAGTAGATTAAGTTTTCTGTTTGTCCAGTCTTAAAATGGACCCTTGCGGAGCACGGGTTACCTGCTAGTCATGAATATAGTCGAGAACAACTTGATTGAACGGTCAGCTATACTATATCAATTCGTCTATAGCCATTAGATATCCATTCGTATATTCTTCCATTTTCTCAGTTAATAATTTTGTATTTTGGTTCATACTATGACCAAGAATATAGTTTAATACTAATAATCAATCCTATTATATTAAGCGAGCAATTTCTGTATTTATATATCTGGTTATTTTCGTATTTGACTATTTTTATATCTGGTTATCCATGTTCAACGGATGTCGAAAATGGCTCTAACGATTTTCACGAAATTTGGAACATAGTAGGTTTATGATATAAAGATTCGTTTGCACTAGGTCTCATTCTTGCGAAGACTTGCTTAACAACATTAAAAGGATAATTCATCCTTGGCTGAAACAGCTGTGAATAGTAAAAATGTGAGTGAGCGAGTGAGTATGTGAAAAATCATAATATCGCATCCCCGAAATTCATAAGATGACGTATAGCCGGCTGTGAAATATGAACACGATCATTTTAGAGAATTGTGTTCTGTTTATCAATAAATACAAATAACGAGCGAAGCTCTGTGCCCCGATATTATTTAATACTATATGATCAAGAATATAGATTCCAAATACTTCCATTTATGTTGAAATCCATTGATGATATCTAATTCGAGACCTGAGAACAACTGTTCAATTATCGGGCTAATTGAAAAAAATCTAGTCTACACTTTTTCAATCGTATTCGAGAACGAGTAGCCTACCAAGAATTCCACTTTGTATCAAGCAATTGAACAATTATCAGTTGTATTTGAGAATTACAAATAGCCATTTTTGATAATGAGAAAACATAAGATATTTATGGGAACAGTCGATTTCATTCGACGAGTAATTAAATTGAAAATAGTCATTCGTATTTTAGAAAGCGTCAGAAATGTAAATTCATGATGATCAATTCTTTCCTCAGAAAAAGAACAATTATTATTGATAGCTAGCGGGTAACCCGTGCTCCGCTAGGGTCTATTTTAGAACTTGACAAACTGAAAACTTGACGTAATGGGAAATTGAAAATAGGCCTATAACCATCCTCGGTTAATAAAAAACTTTATGCAGAATTTCAAGTTAATCAGTCCCGTAGTTCAGACTTGATGATGTGTGAAATATAATTCTCCCATCCCGTACGTGTATAAGCCAGCTCTTTCCTATCTACTATAGATTTATGATTCAATATATCATCAATTCACTTGTTGAGCAGATATAAATACATTGTCAACAAACTCCATAACTACTACATTAATAGATGGTGATATCATAATTCACTATAACTACTACACTAAATAAATAATTTGAAGCATGCAGAATATTAGATGATGTAGTAAAATCCATTCAACTCCTTATCATCTAATTATAAGCCTGGTCATAACTCAATTCAGAACAGAATCTTTTCTTAAGGAGCGTAGTAAAACTTTCAAACTGCCTGGAAATTATTCTTGTCTTGCAGCTTGCCTACACAACAGAATGTAGGAGTGAAAGGGAAAGACAATTATGAAACAAGAGAAAAGAGAGAGATAAAGAAACAAGGATAATCGTGGAACAAGGACTGGAAATTTTGTAGAGTGAACAACTGCAAGACTTGACCTATTTTGGAGTATGTGTAAGCTGATCTAAATTTGGGAGAGGAGTAGCACAAGGTTACCTTATTTTTTCTCTCCCTATTATTTTGATGATGTACTTATTGTATGAATCAATAGAGAATTATCAAGAAACAGGCGATGGAGGAGGAAATGATATTGAAGCGAAAGAGAAAGAGAAGAAGAGGAAATCGTGATGAAACAAAGGGAATAGAGGATTACAGGAATAGATGGAATTAAAATAGAGATTGCATTTATTCAAATGCTAAATTAATATATAATTATTATTTAACGAAAATCCTAAATAAATGCTGTCAATCACCCCGAAGACTATCAATCCGAAGACAATCACCAACTACCAAGACAATCACCCCGAATAATAATTCCATCTGTAACTGGTTGGCCACTGTGGCTTCTTATAAAATGAGCGCTGCTATCCAGAGATTGTCAGTTTGGTGTAAGGGTGAGCATTCCTGACTAGCAATTGGGAGGTACCAGGTTCGACTCCCGGGCTGGGAACTAATTTTTGGATAGTAGTTCTCATCGAATTTCCATCTAGCTGTTAAACCTGTTGTCAATGTCTGCAGTAGCAGAAGTTTTCGGGTTGATTGACAGCATTTATTTAGTATTTTCGTTAAATAATAATTATAGATCAATTATTATTAATCCCCCTTGTAAGAGGGGAGAAGAGAAAAAGTGGGGAAGAAGATGGTGGAGGAGGGAGGGACAAAGAAGGAAACATAGAAGAACAAAGATGAGGTAGTGAGGAAATAACATGAGAAATTGAGGATTGAGATAAATATGAAGATACAGGATTCTTCAGGAATTTTAAAGTCAAGGAATAGAACATGATTAGAGTTGTAGAGAAAAATCACAACAATTATTGTATGGGAAGTGAATTAGAGAGTAAATGGGAGATAAATGTAAATCGTGGAGAAAATAATAAATAAAGGCGGGCAATAGAAAGGATCGGAGAACATGAAACAGATACAGAGAGAAAAGAAAATATGATGATGGAAGGAGAACGAGCATAATAGTATCTTACGTAACAAGGATGGGAAGGGACCTTTTGCAGGCGAGAATGATGTTTCTAGTCGACGCGTTAGCCGAGACTAGGATTTCATTCCAACAATGCAAAAGACATTCATGTCCAAGTAACGTACACTATTTTTTGTCACAATAATCTAAAGAAGAAAAATTGAGAAATAGAAAACATTACCTGCTTGTGCTGACGTTACTACATGCATTCTATGAACATAACCCAGTTTACAAATTCGGAATCAGGAATTTTGTGAAAGTTGACGAAACGTCCACCTGGAGCGCTGAATGTGGTTTTTGTAGCAGTTTTTCTGTTCCTATTTTGGAACTGGGAAACATACTCGACTGTAAAGAAAACATATGGTTTCTTCACAATAGAGTATGCTGTGATGAGATTCATATGTTTATTTGTTCTGCAGACAGCTGTTTACCGGAAATCATGCAAGGTAAACAGCTGGAATTGAATGACTATGACAAAAAATCATGAACAGCAATGATTATACTCTTCTTTTGATGGCAATATGAAGAAATTATATAAAAAATGGAAAATAAAGTATGAGGAGCCACTCATTAAGCAATTATTATTAGAGAAGGTGTGATAAAAAGAATTAGGAAGTGTGCAGAAAACTATGATCATGGAAGACAGTGAAAATAAGATGTAGAAGGAGTTGAAGAGGCTAAAATCACTACACTTATATGGGCTTCCCAATTCAAATTAATAAAAACTTGTAGTAATCTTTATTAAAAAATATTTTAAAGTTTTTAATAAAGGGTACTACAAGTTCTTATTAATTTGAAGACATTGATATTATAAGGGGGAAGAAGGAAAAATCTACAATGAATAAAAATTGAGTGGGAGAAGAAATTGGAAAAACTTTCAGACTCGAGTATTGTTTTACAAAGAAGGTAAATTCAAAAAATACAATAGAACAGTGGGAAAAGGAACAAGAAGATTATGAAGCAAGAGAAAAACGCAAGAAATGAAAATGAGAAGTGAGAAGGTCGGATTGGTGAGGTCTAATAATTATTATAATAAAGGAAGAGAACAATAGATTCAAAGAGAGGGAGAGTGAGGAATGAGAAGACGAAAACAATATCACAAGATGCAATGATAGAGGAAAAGGATAACGATAAAGCAAGGAGAAATGAGGAGGAATAAGCAAGGTCGGTAGATCACGGAAGAATGAGAGGTGGTGAGGGTGGAAGTTAATTTTGTTTTTTATTAAGTTTGTTTACTTTTCATGTCAGAGAAGTTGCAAGATAAAAAGCATAAATCTAAAATGAGCAGTTTTTAATTACAACGCCAGCAGTTTGATTTAGTTGCACCGTTGTCTGCAGGCAGGTGGTTGAACAAAGACGGAAGAAATACTTTGATAAAGATGGAGAGAATAGAGGAGAAAAGAGTGAGAGTGAGAGATAGAACCTATCTGCTGCTGGAGAAATTGATAAAGATGAAGAGAATGGAGGAGAAAAGAAAGAGAGTGAGAGAGAACTTACCTGCTGCTGGAGAAATTGATAAAGATGGAGAGAATGAATGAGAAAAGAGAGAGAGAGTGAGAGAACTTACCTGCTGCTGGAGAGAGTTTGGTGACTACACCCCATCGCTGCTTCCACTGTAAGCAAAAAACAAAACACGATAAATCTCTCTGAAATTTGTGGCGTGCTCTCTATGCTTCTACTCGTCTACTCAACACCACTCTATATATCTAGATGCTTCTATGCTGTTGTGAACATAATAAACTCTGTGCCACTCTATATTATATTTAGATGCTTCTACGCTATCTGCGAGTATCATAGACTCTATGCCACTCTATATCAAATCTAGATGATCCTATGCTTTTTGCGAGAATCATTAACTGTACACCACTCTATTTATCTAGCTGCTTCTGAGCTATTTGCAAACATCATAAACTCTACCCTACTCTATAAATCTAGTAGTTCTGTGAACAGTAGACCTCACGCAGTATTCTCATCCACAAGTACCTGATTGAAACTGTAGACCTTATGGAAATGCTGTACAGCAATAGACTGGCTTCTCCACACATCTGTGTAATCACTTGTCAGCTGATTTATGATAAATAATTCTATAGTCTGATTTTCACTCAAATAATGGCGTATGAAGGAGGCTCCTTTGTCCTTTTATATTATCCTTGAAATGCGAAATTTCCAAACACCTTGTATATACGTCGACGGGCAATTAAAAAAGGAACATACCTGTCAAATTTCCTGAAAATCTATTACCGCATTTCGCCGTAAATGTGCAACATATAAACATTTGAACATTCAAACATTCAAACATTCAAACATTCAAAATTCAAACATTCAAACATTCAAACATTCAAACATTCAAACATTTAAACATTAAGAGAAATGCCAAACCGTTGACTTGACTTAGACCTCACTTCGCTCGGTCGACTAGCTGCTTCTATGCTATTTGCAAACATCATAAAGTCTATGCCACTCCATATATCTAGCTGCTTCTATGCTATTTGCTAATAACATAAACTCTTCACCTCTCTATGTATCTAGCTACTTCTATGATATCTACCAACATCATAAACGTGAATGTATTGTGATGTTGCCGCCGAAAATTGTTAGGTGTACCAACTGATGGTTTTGGCGATATAATTTTGTGTGAAAAAAGAAGGAGAGGTAGGAGAAGAAAAGAAGAAGAGGGTGTGCAGTTGAAATATGAAGATGTGAGAGGGTAGGTGTCACACCAGCTGTCAACTAATTCCAACCCTGAATTTTCCGAGTGACAGCACCCTTCATCTTCCACTTTTCCTCCTTCTTACACATCTTCTCCTCCTCCTCATGTCATTCCTATCTCCTTCTTTCCCCTATCCCTCCATTTCTAGCTCCTTCTTATCGTCTCTCTTTCTCCAACGGCTTTATTATTTTTTATCACTTCCATGTATGTTTTTCACCCTCTCAAGCTACTTGTGGAATTCATGTTAGTTGAGCTTCTCTATCTACTTTTTTTCTTCCTCCTTCCTCTTTTTCTTCTTTCTTTCTCTTTTTCTTCTCTTATCCCCTTAGCTTAGTTTAATTAATGAAATTAACGTTTTGGTGGAAATTTAGTGGGGAGGATATTTTTAATATTATTCTTTCCGAAGAATGGACATTGATATGTCCAAAGCTCCGCCAATTTATGTAGATGCATTACAATATAATTATCCATAGTTATTATATTACAAATTGCTCTTTCATATCATATACAGTTCAATAATTATTTTCTTAGTCTATATTATGTAAATTCATCTATAATTTTGCTGTATTGTAAGCTATTGTATATAAGTGTATAAGCCAGTATAATTGTAATCTACCTCAAACAATCAATCAATCAATCCCTTTTTCTTCATTCTTCCTCTTTTTCTACTTTCTTTCTCATTTTCTTCTTTCTTTCTCTTTTCCTTCTTTCTTCCTCGTTTTTTCTATCTCTTTTTCTTCTTTCTATCTCTTCTTTCCTCCTTTCTCTTCTTCTTCTTTCTTTCTCTTTTTTTCTTCCTTTCTCTTCCTCTTGTTTCTTCCACTTTTTCTTCTCTCTATCTCTTTTTCTTCCTCCTTTCTCTTTTTCTTCATTCTTGCTCTTTTTCCTCTTTCTTTATCTTTTTCTTCCTTCTTTTCTCTTTTCCTCCTTTCTTCCTCGTTTTTTTCTTTCTATCTCTTTTTTCCTCCTTTCTCTTCTTCTTCTTTCTTTCAATTTTTCTTCTTTCTTCCTCTTTTTCTTCCTTCGTTCTCTTCTTCTTCTTACTCCCACTTCTTCTCCTCTTCACTCTTTTCCTTCTTCCTCTCCATTCTTTTTCTCCAAGATGTGTGAAATGTGGAATAAGTGGTTGCAGTCGAATTATCACCACCTCTTCAATACAAATATGTTTGAAAGGGAAGGCATGAGGTTTCCCACATTCTTGACATCACAGAAAAAACGTAACTTTTGAGATTGAGGTGGGGTGCCCTTGACAGAGCACAGTGGAAGGAAATTGTAATTTTTCACAGCTTCTTTCCTTTCTTCACATTTGGAGTTTTTCTCTCTTGGTGAACTTATGAATAAGAGGAGAATTCTTCATTTTAAATAGATAAATTTGAGTTGTTATTTCTCACAACTTTGTTTCTTTCTTTTCATATGCTTTTCTTCTTTCTTCTCTCTCCGTAACTATAAAAATAAGAGGTGAATTTATTACTTTTATTAAATAAATTTGAGTTGTAATTTCTCACAACTTCGTTTCTTTCCCTTCATATGCTTTTCTCCTTTCTCCTCTCTTCGTAACCTTAAAAGTATGAGGAGAATTTATTATATTCAATGAATGAATTTGAGCCGTTGCCAAATTGTGTGTAATTATATTTTCTTGGTGGATGATTTATACTCAACCATTAAAGATGCGTAGCCCACTTTTAAATTCATACAAGTTTTCATATAAAGTTACAGCTGTGATAAGTTCTAAATAGTGTGTTTGTCTTTTCGGTCTAAAAATTTTGTAGTTTTTTCAAAGTTTGGAATTTTTTAATCAATTGTGATTGATTTGATTCAATTTAGAAGTATTTTTCTAATTAAAAAATGATTTTTGTGTGTTTTGGATTGTAAATTGAGTGTGTAATTGAAGAATGTTAAGTGACTCTTATAACCTCTAGCTACATTTGAACTGTTGTAGAAATTAGAATTGGAACCGTTTTGGGGCTTATAAGCCTGTCGTACTTTTCTGTAAGTTGTATAATTGAATAAATAAATAAATATCTATTTATTCCATTTTCATGTAGGCTAAATTATAACAAACTTCGGGATGGAATTAATTAATGCTACTGAACAGGTTTCTAAGATAATATAGGATACACTGGAATGATTCGAATTACAGCTATCTATATATATAAAAGCGAAATGGCACTCACTCACTGACTGACTCACTCACTCACTCACTCACTCGCATAACTAAAAATCTTCCGGACCAAAAACGTTCAAATTTGGTAGGTATGTTCAGTTGGCCCTTTAGAGGCGCACTAAGAAATCTTTTGGCAATATTTTAACTCTAAGGGTTGTTTTTAAGGGTTTAAAGTTCGTCTTTTAGCATGTATATTCTTCTTCTCCCAATCTCTTAATTATAATTGGAATTTATAGTATCATATGTTACTATAGAACTATAATTTGGATAGAGTACCTCTTCGAAACAGTTGTTAACTGGCAACTAAATTAATAATTTTGTCAAGTTGGCATTAAGTTGAGTTGACTTTGTAAGGTTGGCACCAAAGTTGAAGATTTAAATGCATTTATCGCGGAGAAATTGATTGGGCACTGCTACTTCAATCCTGGGGATATTATATTACTAGCAGTCAGGCTCGCTTCGCTCGCCATATCCGTTTAGCCAGCCGATTAGTCTGGACCCCCGACTGGATTGTCCTAACATATGATAAAAATGCCCAAATGAAAAATGAAGGCGAGCGAAGCGAGCCTGCTGATCTCATTCTTGGACGATCCAGCCGGGGGTCCAGGGGGCGGAGCCCCCTGGCTAGACGGATATGGCGAGCGAAGCGAGCCTGACGGCTAGTGTTCCATAAAAGGGAGAACGTGGTGCGAAAGACGAATTGGCAACTGCACCTCCCTATCATTATGACTTACTTCATTACATGAAACGTTTCATAGAATTGTACTGGCATACGATCAAATATGACATAGATACAATCAAAATTTAATTTCCATGTGGAATCCAGTCATTATCTTCAATCTGGAAATCTATCAATAGCTAGTTTTTCAATAACAGTGAATCCCTCTTGATAACAATGAAAATTCCAAGAAAACACGATTGAAGTTCCATCATCATCATCATCATCATCATCATCATCATCTTCATCATCATCATCATCATCTTCACCTTCATCTTCATCTTCATCCCATCATCATCATCATCATCATCATCATCATCATCATCATCATCATCATCATCATCATCATCATCATCATCATCATCATCATCATCATCATCATCATCATCATCATCATCATCATCATCATCATCATCATATGAATTATCAATTAATCATCATCATCATCATCATTTTTATATTGAATTAATACCTAGTAAAATTGCAAAGCAGAATTCCATACATGATTCAACAACTCTCTGCAGTGCCTGGCTACCGTACATCATAAATCATCAGAGGTCAAGTGATTTATTTACATTTCTCTATTCCTTAATTATTCTTTCCTTTACCTTTTCACCACCCAAACCTATAGATAAAACACTCTGACTTACAGCATAGATCATCAGCCGGGGTAAGTTTTTATAATAGAGTTTTTCATTGCATCATGAATGGATTCGTCCTAGTATTTTTCTGCCAGAATATATTGAATATTAAATCGATTAAAATTACAGTCCACTTAATCAGAAATTTGTATAACTAGTCATCATCATCATCATCATCATCATCATCATCTTCTTCTTCTTCTTCTTCTTCTTCTTCATCCTCATCTTCATCTTCATCTTCATCTTCATCATCATCATCATCATCATCATCATCATCTTCTTCTTCTTCTTCTTCTTCTTCTTCTCTTCTTCTTCTTCTCTTCTTCTTCTTTCTTCTTCTTCTTCTTCTTCTTCTTCTTCCTCTTCTTCTTATTCTTCTTCTTCTCCTTCTTCTTCTTCTTCTTCTTCTTCTTCTTCTTCTTCTTCTTCTTCTTCTTCTTCTTCTTCTTCTTCTTCTTCTTCTTCACCTTCTTTTTCTTCTCCTTCTTGTTCCCTCTTCTCGAGACATGATTGCCATCAATGGGTGGGCGGTGTGATAGGTTTGTGGGTGGTGGGGGGGGTGTTTCGCTTTCAGAGGGTGATGAGGAGTAGACAAAGTAATAATAAGTCTCTGCTTTCTCCCAACGTAGCAATCAACTTGAGAAGTTCACTTCAATCGACTGTCTACAAAAGTTTGATAGATAATACAGAGAGAGTGAGTGAGAGAAAGAATGATCGGAAGAAAATATTCAGAAAGGAAAAAGACAGTGAGTGAGAGAGAGAAAGCTTGGAACTTGTAAAAGGTAATACACTGACAGTAAGAGTGAGAGAGTAAGAAAGTGAGATTGTGTTATACAAGAGTGAGAGAGAATGATCGGAATATTCAGAAAAAAAGACAGTGAGTGAGAGAGAGAAAGCTTGGAACTTGTAGGAGGTAATACACTGACAGTAAGAGTGAGAGAGTAAGAAAGTGAGAATGTGTTATACAAGAGTGAGAGAGAGAATGATCGGAATATTCAGAAAGAAAAAAGACAGTGAGTGAGAGAGAGAAAGCTTGGAACTTGTAGTAGGTAATACACTAACAGTAAGTGTGAGAGAGTAAGAAGGTGAGAATGTGTTATACAAGAGTGAGAGAGAGAATGATCGTAATATTCAGAATGAAAAAAGACAGTGAGTGAGAGAGAGAAAGCTTGGAACTTGTAGGAGGTAATACACTGACAGTAAGAGTGAGAAAGTAAGAAAGTGAGAATGTGTTATACAAGAGTGAGAGAGAGAATGATCAGAATATTCAAAAAGAAAAAAGACAGTGAGTGAGAGCGAGAAAGCTTGGAACTTATAGGAGGTAATACACTGACAATAAGAGTGTGAGAGGAAGAGAGTGAGAATGTGTTATACAAGAGAGAGAGAGAGAGAGAGAATGATCGGAATATTAAGAAAGAAAAAGACAGTGAGTGAGACAGAGAAAGCTTGGAACTTGTAGGAGGTAATACACTGACAGAAAGAGTGAGAGAGTATGAAGGTGAGAATGTGTTATACAAGAGTGAGAGAGAAAGATTGAGGAGATAGAAAGATCTTTGAAGTGGAAAGGAGATAGATAGGTTAGATGGAGTATCAATTGAGACAAGAGAGGGAAGTATTGGAAATAATTAGTGATTAGTGGCTGTAATTTTTCCAATAAGCTGAGAGATAATTGCAGGAAGTTTCAAGGATGGAAGGAAGGAGAGAGAAGAAGAAAGAGCAGGAAATAAGTGAGAAGTGGTGAAAGGAGAAGATATAGGAGAAGAAGCTGTAGAAGAACAAGAAAATGGTGAAGAAGGAGAAGAAGAAGTTAAGAAGGGTATTGAAGAAGGAAAGGAGTGAGTTGAAAAGAAAAAAGATGTAGAGAAATATGAAGATGAAGACGAAAATGATGAAGAAGAAGAAGTAGTAGAAGAAGAAGTAATAGAAGAAGAAGACAGGAGAAGTGGAAGAAGAAGAAGACGAACGAGAAGAAAAAGAGATTCATCTTGAGTCGATTAGTGATGGAGAGAAGAAGAATATAGAACTCCTGAGTCTGTTTTATTGCTCCTTGATGATAATCCACTTATATGAATTGATTTTTCATAGTGTGTCATCCATACACACTATTTCTATTATATAAAGCGATAAATTTCTGGATGTATATTTATCTATTCATATATTTATTTGTGTATTTATTTATGTATTGATGTACGGTATGTCCAACGGATCTCGAAAACGGCTCCAATTTTGATGGGATTTGCAATATAGTAGGCCTATAATGTAAAAACTCGGTTGCACATGGTCTCATTCCGGGGAGAACTCGCTGAAGGATATGAAAAGGATGATAAATATTAGTCTTTAGAAAAAAAGATGATAATTTCGTCGTCTGTCGATAATTGAAGATGCGAGTGCGTGTGTGGGAGTAACATTAATATGAAGATGAAGATGAAGATAAATATGAAGATGGGGATGGAGATGGAGATGAAGATGGAGATGAAGGTGAAGATGAAGATGTAGATGAAGATGAAGATGAAGATGAAGATGAAGATGAAGGTGAAGATGAAGATGTAGATGAAGATGAAGATGAAGATGAAGAGAAGATGAGATAAGATGAAGTGAAGATGAGATGAAGATGAAGATGAAGATGAAGATGAAGATGAAGATGAAGATGAAGATGAAGATGAAAATGAAGATGAAGATGAAGATGAAGATGACGTAGGTGAGAGAAAGAAGATACGAGAAAATCCATTGTTACAATTCGTTTTTTGTAATTGAACAATATTCATTCTTACAATTATGAATGACTAGCCGTCAGGCTCGCTTCGCTCGCCATGTCCGTCTAACCAGGGCTCCACCCCCTGGACCACCGTAAAAAGTTAGTTCAGCGGGCTCACTTCGCTCGCCATATCAGGCTATGTAATATTCCGAGTAATAGCTCTGATTGAAGTAGCAGTGCCCAATCAATTTTTCCGCGATAAATGCATTTCAATCTTCTACTTGGTGCCAACCTAACAAAGTCAACTCAACCTTATGCCAATCTGACAAAATTATTAATTTAGTTGCCAGTTAACTACTGTTTCGAAGAGGTACTATCTCTAGATTATAGTTCTATATTAACTTATGGTATGGACATTTTTCAATTATAATTAAGAGATTGGAATAAGAAGAATATACATGCTAAAAGACGAACTTTAAACCCTCAAAAACCACCCTTAGAGTTAAAATATTGCCAAAACATTTCCTAGTGCGCCTCTAAAGGCCAACTGAACATACCTACCAAATTTGAACGTTTTTGATCCGGTAGATTTTTAGTTCTGCGAGTGAGTGAGTGAGTGAGTGAGTCAGTGAGTGAGTGAGTCAGTCAGTCAGTCAGGTGAGTGAGTGAGTGCCATTTCGCTTTTATATAAATATATACATGAAGATTATGCTAATTGTCAATGAAACATCGATGTAATCTATCTGCTATGATATAGAACTAACAGAACGGTCAGGTTGACACGTAGGTTCTGGCTCGTTCTTCTATATCTTTATCTATTATCTATCAGCTACTCTTTTCTCCCTCTTCACGAGAGAGAGAGTGAGAGTGAGTGTGATTGAAAAGTGGAAAGTCGAAAGAGGGAGAGAGAAAGGAACCCTCCTTAGCACCTTCGCACACGTCAAGACGGCACCCCTACCATTATTTATTCTCCCACTTGTTCCAGAAGGGTGCAGCTTCATTTTGTCCTTCTTCTATCCTCTCTCACTCACTTTCTCTCTCACTCTTTCTCCCTCGCCTCTCTATACAATCATTCGTCGCTGTCAATCGGTGGATTGTTTGGTGTCGGAATGTCTCAGCCGCCCATCAATCGCCGAAGCAAGGTAGAAAGCTGCACCAATTTATTAGCTCTAGTTCATTCACAGACTATAGTGTGGTCCACGTTATAATGTCAGTGGAAAAAGATAGGAAACAGCGTTGCCGATTATCTGCTTTACCACTGCCTTTCCTTAGAGGGATCGGAATATCTTATGTAATATTGGCCCATATGAATAAAGTTGAGCATTTACTTATACTTCTAAAATATGGAGCATTTGCTACATTTTCTATGAATAAACGTGAGTAAAACCTTTTGCTCATGCTCATCAAAAAAATAGTTTGAGCATTTGCTCAAAAGTGAAAGCTTTTGCTCAAAATTGTATGAATAAACTAGAGCATTTGCTCAACTTTTGAAGCAAATGCTTCAAAAAAGGTGAGTCTGGTCTAGAGCAGCTTATCACCTTTTTCTCATAGTAAAATGGCTCAACTAATTTGTATGAGGATGAAGAAACTATACCAGATACGATCACAACTAATAGTTGAGAACTATAAAACTCTTTTTAGATTCAACAATGATATATATCACCATTATTCCTACAAAAGAATAAATACAAAAGATAGCTACGGTACCTGATTATAAAGATAGCCATCACAAAATAGGAAATAGGCATTTAAGAGATGAGAGTGTAGACGATTATAAGAAGTCTATTGATATTATAAGATTATTACATTTACATTTACATTTATTACATTTATTACATTCATTACATTTATTACATTCATTACATTTATTACATTTATTACATTTATTACATTTATTACATTCCTTAATCACAACATCAAATTGATGATTGGGAGAGAATCAACAGGATAAACCCAAAACTGTTCTTCTCCCTAATTTTGATAAAAATAGTTCAAATGAGGTTATGAAAACACTTTCATAAAGAACACAAAAATTTACAGTCCAAATATGCTGAAGATTATTATAGAGATGACATTTTTTCACGCTATTATTTCAAAATTCTAAACTCAACTAACCTAAAACTCTAATCATAAATAGAAAACAGAGCAGACGACGCTTCCCTGAGCTATAAAAACAAAGTAAGGCTACAAAGCGAATCAGCTGATGAAAAATCTTTAAATGCGTGAGCATTTGCTCCAGAGT